>NC_091282.1:1227705911-1228003411 GCF_032444005.1 Ranitomeya imitator
TATGTACAAGAATATTACTACTATAATACTGACCCTATATACAAGAATATAACTACTATAATACTGTCCCCATGTACCAGAATATAGTATAACTACTATAGGTCTATAACTACAAGTCATCACTCTATAGTTTTGTCATTATGTCTCACACTGAGCCTGATCTAAGTTATTGTGGGGTTTGTTCTTCTTTCCCAGTGTGTTGGAGTTTGCTGCTGATTGGTCAGCATTAGACAAAGAAAGAAGTACACGCCCCTCAGTGAAATCCCTCTGGAAACGCCCACTTAACTTTAAAGACAAATAACTGTTTAGATACCAAATAGTTTGATCACAAATATCTCCACAACGGAGAGACGAAATTGAAAAAAATAAAAAAATGTTTTATTCTGCTTTACAGCGCCTATTACGTTGTGTGTTCATTTTAACGTGAAAAATTTGGTAAAAAGGTCCTCTTTATGGAAAATTTAGGAACCAGAGCCGAACTTTTTATGATTTATGACATATTTGGTCAGTGCGATAGAAAATATGTTAAATTCACGACTTGAGGCATTTTGTGTTTTAAATAATTTTCCTCCAAAGCATAAAGCGATCTCGCTGCACATTTCAGCTTCCCGATGGCGGTGATTACATCTCGTGTCACAGTTGGACAAACTTCAGAGCCAGGAAAAGTTAAAACTGAGAAAAATAACAGGAGTCTAATAAAGGCAATAACCGGGCAGTGTGAAATAAAACAGGACGGGTTAGAAAAATAGTATAAAACAATGGCTGTGACATATCAACTACTGGATCAGGAAAAGTGTCAGAAAGTCTTCAAGAGACCATTAACAATAACTCACCACATCTAATACAGCAACACTGGATAGAACACGCATGGCAAGCCTTAAAGGGATATGTCCACCTTAGAAATGCCTGCTCGGCTGTTTCATGGTGGTAAATGATGGCAGGGGCAGGGACATACATGGCCACCTTCACCTTCATTTATCTTGATGTGTCAAGCAGTGCAGGAAGATGAAGGTCCCAGTGATCAGACTTATTTCTATCAGTCATTTATGGGATAGTGTTCGGATAAGCTCTACATGTTTTAGGTGGGAATAACTCTTCCCATGTCAGTAAATTATGATATATCACTATGATATGCGTTGACTTAATGATTGGGGGTCTGACGTCTGGGGCCTCGACCGATCTTAAGAATACAAACCCTTCTCAATTTTTCTTCTATGGAAGTCGGATCCCAACTGATCAATAAATGACGATTTCTCCCACCAATGTGCTATCATTTACTAAGAAGGGGACTGCCCTTTAACCATGCTCAACATCAGGGGTACTCATGCTGTACATTGTGGGACCAAGAGTTGTTAGCTTGGTCTCACTTCCCGTCTTCATTGAGGGCTTCCTACTCCATACGTGTGACAATGGGGAAATCAGAGGAGAATGCTTTAGGTGGGTTTGGCCTTCTTCAGAACCGAAGTGAAGTCCTTGTATCCTGAAGTGAAGTCCTTGTATCCTGATCCACCCCTCAGTTTTATAAATGCTGTTCCCTTACATTAGGACCATTTTTAGTTTTTCTTTATAGCTCCTCTCGGTGCTCCCATGCTTGGTAGAGGAGGGTCTTCTATAATAGATGACTTCACGTCTTCATCCTCTTTTTCCACAAACCCTTGAGTGCACTATTCTTTTATCAGTTTCTTTTGGGCTTATGACTATCCTGAAGGGTTCACTTCTCAGTAGATGCTGAAATGCTGATTACTTACAGTGGGATCACGTAGCAATATGTTGGGACTTTATACCTTTAACAAAGGAATTTCTCTGAGGGTCTTTAAGAAAAGTCATTGGAAATTCAAAATTCCCCAACTAGTGCGTACAAGTCTTTTAAACAATTGACCTCCCCAAAAATACAAATGCTAAAAACATCTGTTCTAGATCCCAAAAATGTAATGGATACAAGATTGATGCCAGCTCTGGTCCCAGGATTGCAGTGAGGTGGTGAGTATGGCTGTTGTGGTGCCCATCATGTTGTGCCGTGACAGAGACATTGGAAGTAGAACATGCTCCATAGTGAGGACCAGGCCTTGACAAGAAGCCCCAAAGGAGTAACAATCCAAGCCAAATTTTATTGAGAACCTTTCAGAAGAAGGCACTTGTTCTTCAAATGCTTCTTAGAAAATGTTCAGATGGTTGCAATCCTCAATCCCAGAACTTGCAACCCTCTTACGATGGAACTTGCAAACACATTTGTGATGTTCCAATCCTCCGAACCTCCCACTCTGGTGGGTTCTTCTGCTGACAGTGATCTTCCCTCTGTCTTCACACCTCAGCGCACACACTGCAAACTCTTAGACTTCAGGGCCTCGTTCTTCTCTTGGCTTATTCTCCACTCGCGGTACTGTCCCTTTTCGGTTGCAGTTTTCCTGGCCTGACCTTTTACTACTCATCTGCTTCATGTCCTGATTACTTGCCACTCTCGGCAACTACGCCTCCTCTCATGTCAGTTTCTTCACTTCAAGGCATGATCTCTTCTTCCCAAGTCGGTCGCAGAGGAAATCTCCCCTCTTCAACCTAGGTCAACACACAATTCCAGATGTGCCTGCTGGTAGACTTGGTGCGAATTTATTTGCAAGTCCTATTCCATTGTCCTCTACAGTGGTCGTGGTGTTAGCCCATGCTGTTAGCCCATGTGATGCCACGCCAGGCTGGTTAATCAAACGAAAAGCTGGGAATGAGGGCAACTAAGATGTGGTTCTCCCACTCCTGTGTCCTGACCACACACAGCTGTCATGGCCCATGGAATGGGTTGAGTGAATCGACTCACAACATCTCTCCCTACTACCAGCTTCCTAGTCATTTCTCCAGTTCACACTATGTGCTCTCTGCAACTAACCACAAATGAAGGGAAAACCAAGACTAAATCTACCACCATCTTAGGTGCTTTATCTAGACAACGAGGAACCATTTTGTGCCATGAAGCCATATGCTTTGTTATTTTCCTCCATTCCGAGGGCCAGGAAGTGGTTGACAGTAAACTATGATACTCACCTATCCTCCGCCCTCCACATACCTCTCTCACCACTGCTGGGTCCTCTTTTGGCTCCACTTGGCCTTCTTCTTGCTTCAGGCCTCTGGTGATTCCATTCTTCACTATCCCCATGTGGTCACAGGGGTTATGACGCACATCATTGATACCAGTGACGTACATCGCGCCCCGTGTAACTGGTGGAGAACAGTAACCCCGGAGGCAGAAAAAAATAAGGTAGAAACCACAAGAGAGAGGACAGAGGAGCTGATCGGAGAACCCCTTTGATTCATTTTGAATTTATTTGATACAAATTTAATTAATCGACTAAGCAAATCTGTTGAATTTTGGCAGCTTTGCATGTCTCTACCGCGGCGGCCGCCCTTCACTGTTATGTTCTCTGTGTTTGCCGCCCCAGGATCCAAGCACCTCTCTTCGGAGTGGAAGTCTCCCCCATATATCGATCTCTGACCGTCGGTAATTGTCTGCAGACACCTGACGTCTACAATGACAGCAGCTCCATGGGTTCACCACACAATGGCTGATTTATTGGTGGTGGCTTCCTTCACGTAGGATACCGATGGAGGAACTTACTTCTTTCGGACGTCCTTGTGGTTCCCACCGCGCATCCTGTAAGATGAAGATGTAGATGCCAATGATTTCAAGGAAAGAGGAAGCTGAAAATCAAAGCAAATACCCGACCTGTGAAGATCAATTTACAACCTAAATCCTCCAAATGTGGCCCCCGATTATACGTTTAGATTTACGTCTATCCTGCGTTGTACTAATTTACATTTTCTTACTTGTAGCTTGGAGTCTTTTTCACATATGCGTTCCTTGTTTCCCCCGGCCTTCTCGGACATTGCAGCAGAGAAACGACATGATGACAGTGTGGTGGGATCTGTCACATGATGTCCACTGGTGGCACCTGATGGACTCCATTGACTATCATGGGGACCATCAGGTTTCTATCAGCTGTAAATACAAAAATGCTTCAAAAGTACAAGTAGAAGCCTGTGTTAAAAATTTCTGACCGTTTTGCGTATATGGTGCAAGTCCTTTCAAAACCTACTCACGTCAGATGACAAATAATCCCTGTGTTGTGTGATCTTGCCGCCATACTGTCCCATGGGCAGAAAATGGCCCCTGTGCAAGACTAATATAAGGGCCCTTTGCATTCAAAAACTCATAATAATGCATCCATCCCTTTAACTGTTCGTGTCAGAAGCTATTTTGGAGCCGGGAGTGGCCTTTTCCCTCTTGGCCCCAGTGTGGCTTCCCAGGTTGCACCAGCGGTGTGTCTGTCCCTGTGCCATCAGATAAAATGTAGAGGAAGGATAGAGACAAATATGACTGCCGGATGGTCAGACTACAGTGGGCGTATTTGTAGTCTGTTACTATGGAGACACATTGATCTGAACAGGGGCTGCAAACACAAGATATAGATTTTCCGTTAAGACTGTAGAGCATCTTTATGATTTATTATTAACGCACAGATTGGAGCAGAAAGGATGTCTCTTCGTCAATAAAAACATTAGTCGGTGTCACCTCGTATAGTCCTAAGGTGTAGCCCAGGAATTTTTTTTGGTATTTCCTGCTATTTTTCTCTGTCTCGTGAGACGCCGCCGTCTGTGAGAAAAGCTATTTATACAGAACGTCTTGTATAAAAATAACAGATCGGCTGGAGGTCATTAGCGTCCCCTCCAGCTCACTCCAGATGAGTGTTTCCCGCTCGCACTGTCACTGAGGCTTCCGACGTCCATTTCCTGCTTTTGTTCTTACAACCGCCCCCTCTGACTGTAGATTATTACAGGGGCCTATTCTTAATGTGTTCCTCCTTACTGATCCTGCGCCAGGAGAAGTGTGAGAATGGCCCTCGGTCTCTCTGCCAAGGAATATTTTTCCTTTAGTTGACAATGATTGTGTCTTACAATGTAACGCAAGGTTTAAAATGGGGGCACCGATAGTAGAGAGGCGTCTGAGGAAGGCCTTGTATCCCCACAAACAAAAAGTCCCTATAGACAAAAGATGAATGTTGGCTGAACACGTAAATATATTCATAGGGCCCGACAACCATGGTAATGGGGGTCACCGGACTTCTGTGATGGCAGCTGCCAGAGGAAGTAGGGATCAAGCATATTAGATTTTAACATGCCCAATCCTTACTAGAGATAATCTGCTGCCAGCGGCGTCTATTGTATTCGTGTGTGGGATTGGGGCGCCACCATCAATGCTAATTACGTCTGTCTGCATTCTTTACCACAGATTGCTGGGAGAGACGAAAGTTCCCCTACATGATTTATTTAATTCTCCCAACCTGACAGTGACATATAACCCTCCTCTTCTGGACAGCAAAAAAATGACCACTGGGGTAAGTGACAACTAATATGGCGGCTTTATAGTAGTCTTATTCTTGTACATAGG
Organism: Ranitomeya imitator; assembly: GCF_032444005.1. Lineage (NCBI taxonomy): Eukaryota > Metazoa > Chordata > Amphibia > Anura > Dendrobatidae > Ranitomeya > Ranitomeya imitator. The sequence continues at coordinate 1,227,711,343 of NC_091282.1, forward strand.
GGCAGTATTATAGTAGTTATATTCTTGTACATAGGGACAGTATTATAGTAGTTATATTCTTGTACATAGGGGCAGTATTATAGTAGTTATATTCTTGTACATAGGAGCAGTATTATAGTAGTTATTGTAACGGAGTCTACTGTGCTGTAGTACCTCTTTCAGCACCCCCCGTGTTTCAGGAGGTCCACTCTGCTTTTGCTGGATTCTGAATGAAGGACGCTGGCTGGAATTCCTTGATTACGTGAGAGCATATAAAAGCTGACTGCTACTCCACGTATTTCCAGTCTAAAAGAACACACTTTATTCACAGCACACAGAATATATAACACAGATACACAGGGCAGGCCAATAGAAAAAGCAGGCCAGACATACATTACAATAGCCGCAGGGGGCCGAGCCTGCCGATATTTACTGTGGGAATTACAAAGGTGGGGGGAGGACAGAAGGGGGATATCGTGTCCTCTCTGCCCAGGGGCGCAGCCTGTGGACTGATGCATTTCACATGGAACCTATTATACATAATATATACTGCATAACATATTCTTGGTGCTGGGGGTTCTGTAACAGTTATATTCTTGTACATAGGGGCAGTATTATAGTAGTTATATTCTTGTACATAGGGGGCAGTATTATAGTAGTTATATTCTTGTACATAGGGGCAGTATTATAGTAGTTATATTCTTGTATATAGGGGCAGTATTATAGTAGTTATATTCTTGTGCATAGGGGGCAGTATTATAGTAGTTATATTCTTGTACATAGGGGCAGTATTATAGTAGTTATATTCTTGTACATAGCAGCACTATTATAGTAGTTATATTCTTGTATATAGGAGCAGTATTATAGTAGTTATATTCTTGTACATAGGAGCAGTATTATAGTAGTTATGTTCTTGTACATAGGAGCAGTATTATAGTAGTTATGTTCTTGTACATAGGGGCAGTATTATAGTAGTTATATTCTTGTATATAGGAGCAGTATTATAGTAGTTATATTCTTGTACATAGGGGGCAGTATTATAGTAGTTATATTCTTGTATATAGGAGCAGTATTATAGTAGTTATATTCTTGTACATAGGAGCAGTATTATAGTAGTTATATTCTTGTACATAGGAGCAGTATTATAGTAGTTATATTCTTGTACATAGGAGCAGTATTATAGTAGTTATATTCTTGTACATAGGGGGCAGTATTATAGTGGTTATATTCTTGTATATAGGAGCAGTATTATAGTAGTTATATTCTTGTACATAGGGGCAGTATTATAGTAGTTATATTCTTGTATATAGGAGCAGTATTATAGTAGTTATATTCTTGTATATAGGGGCAGTATTATAGTAGTTATATTCTTGTATATAGGGGCAGTATTATAGTAGTTATATTCTTGTACATAGGAGCAGTATTATAGTAGTTATATTCTTGTATATAGGGGCAGTATTATAGTAGTTATATTCTTGTACATAGGGGCAGTATTATAGTAGTTATATTCTTGTATATAGGAGCAGTATTATAGTAGTTATATTCTTGTACATAGGAGCAGTATTATAGTAGTTATATTCTTGTATATAGGGGCAGTATTATAGTAGTTATATTCTTGTACATAGGAGCAGTATTATAGTAGTTATATTCTTGTATATAGGGGCAGTATTATAGTAGTTATATTCTTGTACATAGGGGCAGTATTATAGTAGTTATATTCTTGTATATAGGAGCAGTATTATAGTAGTTATATTCTTGTACATAGGAGCAGTATTATAGTAGTTATATTCTTGTACATAGGAGCAGTATTATAGTAATTATATTCTTGTACATAGGGGCAGTATTATAGTAGTTATATTCTTGTACATAGGAGCAGTATTATAGTAGTTATATTCTTGTACATAGGAGCAGTATTATAGTAGTTATATTCTTGTACATAGGGGGCAGTATTATAGTGGTTATATTCTTGTATATAGGAGCAGTATTATAGTAGTTATATTCTTGTACATAGGGGCAGTATTATAGTAGTTATATTCTTGTATATAGGAGCAGTATTATAGTAGTTATATTCTTGTATATAGGGGCAGTATTATAGTAGTTATATTCTTGTATATAGGGGCAGTATTATAGTAGTTATATTCTTGTACATAGGGGCAGTATTATAGTAGTTATATTCTTGTATATAGGGGCAGTATTATAGTAGTTATATTCTTGTATATATTGGCAGTATTATAGTAGTTATATTCTTGTACATAGGGGGCAGTATTATAGTGTTTATATTCTTGTATATAGGAGCAGTATTATAGTAGTTATATTCTTGTACATAGGGGCAGTATTATAGTAGTTATATTCTTGTATATAGGAGCAGTATTATAGTAGTTATATTCTTGTATATAGGGGCAGTATTATAGTAGTTATATTCTTGTATATAGGGGCAGTATTATAGTAGTTATATTCTTGTACATAGGAGCAGTATTATAGTAGTTATATTCTTGTATATAGGGGCAGTATTATAGTAGTTATATTCTTGTACATAGGGGCAGTATTATAGTAGTTATATTCTTGTACATAGGAGCAGTATTATAGTAGTTATATTCTTGTACATAGGGGGCAGTATTATAGTGGTTATATTCTTGTATATAGGAGCAGTATTATAGTAGTTATATTCTTGTACATAGAGGCAGTATTATAGTAGTTATATTCTTGTACATAGGAGCAGTATTATAGTAGTTATATTCTTGTACATAGGGGGCAGTATTATAGTAGTTATATTCTTGTACATAGGAGCAGTATTATAGTAGTTATATTCTTGTACATAGGGGGCAGTATTATAGTAGTTATATTCTTGTACATAGGAGCAGTATTATAGTAGTTATATTCTTGTACATAGGGGCAGTATTATAGTAGTTATATTCTTGTACATAGGGGCAGTATTATAGCAGTTATATTCTTGTATATAGAGGCAGTATTATAGTAGTTATATTCTCGTACATAGGAGCAGTATTATAGTAGTTATATTCTTGTACATAGGAGCAGTATTATAGTAGTTATATTCTTGTATATAGGGGGCAGTATTATAGTAGTTATATTCTTGTACATAGGGGGCAGTATTATAGTAGTTATATTCTTGTACATATGGGCAGTATTATAGTAGTTATAGTCTTGTACATAGGAGCAGTATTATAGTAGTTATATTCTTGTACATAGGGGCAGTATTATAGTAGTTATATTCTTGTACATAGGAGCAGTATTATAGTAGTTATATTCTTGTACATAGGAGCAGTATTATAGTAGTTATATTCTTGTACATAGGAGCAGTATTATAGTAGTTATATTCTTGTATATAGGGGGCAGTATTATAGTAGTTATATTCTTGTACATAGGAGCAGTATTATAGTAGTTATATTCTTGTACATATGGGCAGTATTATAGTAGTTATAGTCTTGTACATAGGAGCAGTATTATAGTAGTTATATTCTTGTACATAGGAGCAGTATTATAGTATTTATATTCTTGTACATAGAGGCAGTATTATAGCAGTTATATTCTTGTACATAGGAGCAGTATTATAGTAGTTATATTCTTGTACATAGGGGGCAGTATTATAGTAGTTATATTCTTGTACATAGGGGCAGTATTATAGTAGTTATATTCTTGTACATAGGAGCAGTATTATAGTAGTTATATTCTTGTACATAGAGGCAGTATTATAGCAGTTATATTCTTGTATATAGAGGCAGTATTATAGCAGTTATATTCTTGTACATAGGAGCAGTATTATAGTAGTTATATTCTTGTACATAGGGGGCAGTATTATAGTAGTTATATTCTTGTACATAGGAGCAGTATTATAGTAGTTATATTCTTGTACATATGGGCAGTATTATAGTAGTTATAGTCTTGTACATAGGAGCAGTATTATAGTAGTTATATTCTTGTACATAGGAGCAGTATTATAGTAGTTATATTCTTGTACATAGAGGCAGTATTATAGCAGTTATATTCTTGTACATAGGAGCAGTATTATAGTAGTTATATTCTTGTACATATGGGCAGTATTATAGTAGTTATAGTCTTGTACATAGGGGCAGTATTATAGTAGTTATATTCTTGTACATAGGAGCAGTATTATAGTAGTTATATTCTTGTACATAGAGGCAGTATTATAGCAGTTATATTCTTGTACATAGGAGCAGTATTATAGTAGTTATATTCTTGTACATAGGGGGCAGTATTATAGTAGTTATATTCTTGTACATAGGGGCAGTATTATAGTAGTTATATTCTTGTACATAGGGGGCAGTATTATAGTAGTTATATTCTTGTACATATGGGCAGTATTATAGTAGTTATAGTCTTGTACATAGGAGCAGTATTATAGTAGTTATATTCTTGTACATAGGGGCAGTATTATAGTAGTTATATTCTTGTACATAGGAGCAGTATTATAGTAGTTATATTCTTGTACATAGGAGCAGTATTATAGTAGTTATATTCTTGTACATAGGAGCAGTATTATAGTAGTTATATTCTTGTATATAGGGGGCAGTATTATAGTAGTTATATTCTTGTACATAGGAGCAGTATTATAGTAGTTATATTCTTGTACATATGGGCAGTATTATAGTAGTTATAGTCTTGTACATAGGAGCAGTATTATAGTAGTTATATTCTTGTACATAGGAGCAGTATTATAGTATTTATATTCTTGTACATAGAGGCAGTATTATAGCAGTTATATTCTTGTACATAGGAGCAGTATTATAGTAGTTATATTCTTGTACATAGGGGGCAGTATTATAGTAGTTATATTCTTGTACATAGGGGCAGTATTATAGTAGTTATATTCTTGTACATAGGAGCAGTATTATAGTAGTTATATTCTTGTACATAGAGGCAGTATTATAGCAGTTATATTCTTGTACATAGGAGCAGTATTATAGTAGTTATATTCTTGTACATAGGAGCAGTATTATAGTAGTTATATTCTTGTACATATGGGCAGTATTATAGTAGTTATAGTCTTGTACATAGGGGCAGTATTATAGTAGTTATATTCTTGTACATAGGAGCAGTATTATAGTAGTTATATTCTTGTACATAGAGGCAGTATTATAGCAGTTATATTCTTGTACATAGGAGCAGTATTATAGTAGTTATATTCTTGTACATAGGGGGCAGTATTATAGTAGTTATATTCTTGTACATAGGGGCAGTATTATAGTAGTTATATTCTTGTACATAGGAGCAGTATTATAGTAGTTATATTCTTGTACATAGAGGCAGTATTATAGCAGTTATATTCTTGTATATAGAGGCAGTATTATAGTAGTTATATTCTCGTACATAGGAGCAGTATTATAGTAATACTTTACTTATAGGAATGGGACATACAGTGTAAAGTCGTCGCTCCAGCGCTGTCTTACATTTTATAATTGATGGATACCTTCCATAGTTCCCTGTGATAATTTCTTCTTAGTTATTGGTTGTTGATCTTTTTATTTTGTGCCCCTTTGGTGGATTCTCCGCACTGACTCCTGACACTCGGCTCCCGGTCTGTATTATGACGTTGTGTCCACCTCTATAGGGATGGAGCGCACAGATTATGTATACAGGGGTTATTTTCTCTCTGGGGGGCTCCTGCTCCCCCTGATCCGCAGTCACTGTGGAGCGTTCTCTGTGGACAGCGGCCTCAGCGTATATTTCATTATTACTTAGGCTGGGGCCTTATGTGACAAGTAAGAAGTACAACTGTAGCAAACCCTCAGCTGTGAGCAGTTTTGCTGCTTCCCTGCTGAGGGCATCATTAAGGTTTGTCATGGGGTTTTGACTTTTCCTATAATCGCTGTCGTTGTGATGATCCGTCTCCGCCTCGTACAATAACTCGCCACATTCTCTTGTTTTCAGGCCACATTGACTTTGCAGATCTCCTACTTTCCACCCCCGGGGGCAGCACCTTTGTATCCTCCGCCATCAGCTTTACCGGCAGTGAAGGAGCCCACGCCATCGCTCAGTGATGTGGACACTGTTAGTCAGCTGCAGTTTGGTAAGTGCCCTGGAATCTAGCAATACTACGGCTCCCAACCGTCCCTCATACTGCGGGACTCTCCTGAATTTGAGGCCGTGGCCCACAGTTCCGCGTGGGACTCTGCCTCTTCCGCACACAGCCGGAGACGCAGCCGACACGCCCCCTAGTATTAGGCCACACCCCTAGTATTAGGCCACGCCCCGTATCTTCTTCTCTGGTGGTTCAGAGAGTGAGAGAGAAAATTCTGAGGTAAATGTGTGAAGCCAGTAGATGTGTGTGTGTGTGTGTGTAGCCAGTAGATGTGTGTGTGTGTAGCCAGTAGATGTGTGTGTGGAGCCAGTAGATGTGTGTGTGTGGAGCCAGTAGATGTGTGTGTGTGTGTGGAGCCAGTAGATGTGTGTGTGTGTAGACAGTAGATGTGTGTGTGTGTGTGTAGCTAGTAGATGTGTGTGTGTGTAGCCAGTAGATGTGTGTGTGTGTGTAGCCAGTAGATGTGTGTGTGTGTGTGTAGCTAGTAGATGTGTGTGTGTGTGTGGAGCCAGTAGATGTGTGTGTGTGTAGCCAGTAGATGTGTGTGTGTGTGTGGAGCCAGTAGATGTGTGTGTGTGTGTGGAGCTAGTAGATGTGTGTGTGTGTAGCCAGTAGATGTGTGTGTGTGGAGCCAGTAGATGTGTGTGTGTGTAGCCAGTAGATGTGTGTGTGTGTAGCCAGTAGATGTGTGTGTGTGTGTGTAGCCAGTAGATGTGTGTGTGTGTGGAGCCAGTAGATGTGTGTGTGTGGAGCCAGTAGATGTGTGTGTGTTTGGAGCCAGTAGATGTGTGTGTGTGTGTGTAGCCAGTAGATGTGTGTGTGTGTGGAGCCAGTAGATGTGTGTGTGTGGAGCCAGTAGATGTGTGTGTGTGTGGAGCCAGTAGATGTGTGTGTGTGGAGCCAGTAGATGTGTGTGTGTAGCCAGTAGATGTGTGTGTGTGTAGCCAGTAGATGTGTGTGTGTGTAGCCAGTAGATGTGTGTGTGTTTGGAGCCAGTAGATGTGTGTGTGTGGAGCCAGTAGATGTGTGTGTGTGGAGCCAGTAGATGTGTGTGTGTGGAGCCAGTAGATGTGTGTGTGTGGAGCCAGTAGATGTGTGTGTGTGGAGCCAGTAGATGTGTGTGTGTGTGGAGCCAGTAGATGTGTGTGTGTGGAGCCAGTAGATGTGTGTGTGTGTGTAGCCAGTAGATGTGTGTGTGTGTAGCCAGTAGATGTGTGTGTGTGTGTAGCCAGTAGATGTGTGTGTGTGTGTAGCCAGTAGATGTGTGTGTGTGTGTAGCCAGTAGATGTGTGTGTGTAGCCAGTAGATGTGTGTGTGTGTAGCCAGTAGATGTGTGTGTGTGGAGCCAGTAGATGTGTGTGTGTGTAGCCAGTAGATGTGTGTGTGTGTGTGTAGCCAGTAGATGTGTGTGTGTGTGGAGCCAGTAGATGTGTGTGTGTGTGTAGCCACTAGATGTGTGTGTGTGGAGTCAGTAGATGTGTGTGTGTGGAGCCAGTAGATGTGTGTGTGTGTGGAGCCAGTAGATGTGTGTGTGGAGCCAGTAGATGTGTGTGTGTGGAGCCAGTAGATGTGTGTGTGTGTGTAGCCAGTAGATGTGTGTGTGTGGAGCCAGTAGATGTGTGTGTGTGTAGCCAGTAGATGTGTGTGTGTGTGTGTAGCCAGTAGATGTGTGTGTGTGTGGAGCCAGTAGATGTGTGTGTGTGTGGAGCCAGTAGATGTGTGTGTGGAGCCAGTAGATGTGTGTGTGTGGAGCCAGTAGATGTGTGTGTGGAGCCAGTAGATGTGTGTGTGTGGAGCCAGTAGATGTGTGTGTGTGGAGTCAGTAGATGTGTGTGTGTGGAGCCAGTAGATGTGTGTGTGTGTGTAGCCAGTAGATGTGTGTGTGTGTAGCCAGTAGATGTGTGTGTGTGTGTAGCCAGTAGATGTGTGTGTGTGGAGCCAGTAGATGTGTGTGTGTGTAGCCAGTAGATGTGTGTGTGTGTGTGTGTGTAGCCAGTAGATGTGTGTGTGTGTGGAGCCAGTAGATGTGTGTGTGTGTGTAGCCACTAGATGTGTGTGTGTGGAGCCAGTAGATGTGTGTGTGGAGCCAGTAGATGTGTGTGTGTGTAGCCAGTAGATGTGTGTGTGTGTAGCCAGTAGATGTGTGTGTGTGTGTAGCCAGTAGATGTGTGTGTGTGTGGAGCCAGTAGATGTGTGTGTGTGTGTGTAGCCAGTAGATGTGTGTGTGTGGAGCCAGTAGATGTGTGTGTGTGTAGCCAGTAGATGTGTGTGTGTGGAGCCAGTAGATGTGTGTGTGTGGAGCCAGTAGATGTGTGTGTGTGTGGAGCCAGTAGATGTGTGTGTGTGTAGCCAGTAGATGTGTGTGTGTGGAGCCAGTAGATGTGTGTTTGTGTAGCCAGTAGATGTGTGTGTGTGTGGAGCCAGTAGATGTGTGTGTGTGGAGCCAGTAGATGTGTGTGTGTGTGTAGCCAGTAGATGTGTGTGTGTGTAGCCAGTAGATGTGTGTGTGTGTGTAGCCAGTAGATGTGTGTGTGTGTAGCCAGTAGATGTGTGTGTGTGTGTAGCCAGTAGATGTGTGTGTGTGGAGCCAGTAGATGTGTGTGTGGAGCCAGTAGATGTGTGTGTGTGGAGCCAGTAGATGTGTGTGTGTGGAGCCAGTAGATGTGTGTGTGTGGAGCCAGTAGATGTGTGTGTGTGTAGCCAGTAGATGTGTGTGTGTGGAGCCAGTAGATGTGTGTGTGTGGAGCCAGTAGATGTGTGTGTGTGTGGAGCTAGTAGATGTGTGTGTGTGTAGCCAGTAGATGTGTGTGTGTGGAGCCAGTAGATGTGTGTGTGTGTAGCCAGTAGATGTGTGTGTGTGTGGAGCCAGTAGATGTGTGTGTGGAGCCAGTAGATGTGTGTGTGTGTGTGGAGCCAGTAGATGTGTGTGTGTAGCCAGTAGATGTGTGTGTGTGGAGCCAGTAGATGTGTGTGTGTGTGTGTGTAGCCAGTAGATGTGTGTGTGTGGAGCCAGTAAATGTGTGTGTGTGTAGCCAGTAGATGTGTGTGTGTGGAGCCAGTAGATGTGTGTGTGTGTAGCCAGTAGATGTGTGTGTATAGCCAGTAGATGTGTGTGTGTGGAGCCAGTAGATGTGTGTGTGTGGAGCCAGTAGATGTGTGTGTGTGTGTGGAGCCAGTAGATGTGTGGGTGTAGCCAGTAGATGTGTGTGTGGAGCCAGTAGATGTGTGTGTGTGGAGCCAGTAGATGTGTGTGTGTGTGTAGCCAGTAGATGTGTGTGTGGAGCCAGTAGATGTGTGTGTGTGTGTAGCCAGTAGATGTATGTGTGTGGAGCCAGTAGATGTGTGTGTGTGTAGCCAGTAGATGTGTGTGTGTGGAGCCAGTAGATGTGTGTGTGTGGAGCCAGTAGATGTGTGTGTGTGGAGCCAGTAGATGTGTGTGTGTGTGGAGCTAGTAGATGTGTGTGTGTGTGGAGCCAGTAGATGTGTGTGTGTAGCCAGTAGATGTGTGTGTGTGGAGCCAGTAGATGTGTGTGTGTGTGTGGAGCCAGTAGATGTGTGTGTGTAGCCAGTAGATGTGTGTGTGTGGAGCCAGTAAATGTGTGTGTGTGTGTAGCCAGTAGATGTGTGTGTGTGGAGCCAGTAGATGTGTGTGTGTGTAGCCAGTAGATGTGTGTGTGTGGCCAGTAGATGTGTGTGTGTGGAGCCAGTAGATGTGTGTGTGTAGCCAGTAGATGTGTGTGTGGAGCCAGTAGATGTGTGTGTGTGGAGCCAGTACATGTGTGTGTGTGGAGCCAATAGATTTGTGTGTGTGGAGCCAGTAGATGTGTGTGTGTGTGTGTAGCCAGTAGATGTGTGTGTGTGTAGCCAGTAGATGTGTGTGTGTGTGTGTAGCCAGTAGATGTGTGTGTGTGTAGCCAGTAGATGTGTGTGTGTGGAGCCAGTAGATGTGTGTGTGGAGCCAGTAGATGTGTGTGTGGAGCCAGTAGATGTGTGTGTGTGGAGCCAGTAGATGTGTGTGTGGAGCCAGTAGATGTATGTGTGTGTGGAGCCAGTAGATGTGTCTGTGTGTGGAGCCAGTAGATGTATGTGTGTAGCTAGTAGATGTGTGTGTGTGTGGAGCCAGTAGATGTGTGTGTGTGGAGCCAGTAGATGTGTGTGTGTGGAGCCAGTAGATGTGTGTGTGTGGAGCCAGTAGATGTGTGTGTGTGGAGCCAGTAGATGTGTGTGTGTGTAGCCAGTAGATGTGTGTGTGTAGCCAGTAGATGTGTGTGTGTGTAGCCAGTAGATGTGTGTGTGTGGAGCCAGTAGATGTGTGTGTGTGTGTGGAGCCAGTAGATGTGTGTGTGTGTGTGTGTGGAGCCAGTAGATGTGTGTGTGGAGCCAGTAGATGTGTGTGTGTGTGTGGAGCCAGTAGATGTGTGTGTGGAGCCAGTAGATGTGTGTGTGTGTGGAGCCAGTAGATGTGTCTGTGTGTGGAGCCAGTAGATGTGTGTGTGTGTGGAGCCAGTAGATGTGTGTGTGTGGAGCCAGTAGATGTGTGTGTGTGTGGAGCCAGTAGATGTGTGTGTGGAGCCAGTAGATGTGTGTGTGTGTGGAGTCAGTAGATGTGTGTGTGGAGCCAGTAGATGTGTGTTTGGAGCCAGTAGATGTGTGTGTGTGTAGACAGTAGATGTGTGTGTGTGTGTGTAGCTAGTAGATGTGTGTGTGTGGAGCCAGTAGATGTGTGTGTGTAGCCAGTAGATGTGTGTGTGTGTAGCCAGTAGATGTGTGTGTGTGTAGCCAGTAGATGTGTGTGTGTTTGGAGCCAGTAGATGTGTGTGTGTGGAGCCAGTAGATGTGTGTGTGTGGAGCCAGTAGATGTGTGTGTGTGGAGCCAGTAGATGTGTGTGTGTGGAGCCAGTAGATGTGTGTGTGTGGAGCCAGTAGATGTGTGTGTGGAGCCAGTAGATGTGTGTGTGTGGAGCCAGTAGATGTGTGTGTGTGGAGCCAGTAGATGTGTGTGTGTGTGTAGCCAGTAGATGTGTGTGTGTGTAGCCAGTAGATGTGTGTGTGTGTGTAGCCAGTAGATGTGTGTGTGTGTGTAGCCAGTAGATGTGTGTGTGTGTGTAGCCAGTAGATGTGTGTGTGTGTGTAGCCAGTAGATGTGTGTGTGTGTAGCCAGTAGATGTGTGTGTGTGGAGCCAGTAGATGTGTGTGTGTGTAGCCAGTAGATGTGTGTGTGTGTGTGTAGCCAGTAGATGTGTGTGTGTGTGGAGCCAGTAGATGTGTGTGTGTGTGTAGCCACTAGATGTGTGTGTGTGGAGTCAGTAGATGTGTGTGTGTGGAGCCAGTAGATGTGTGTGTGTGTGTAGCCAGTAGATGTGTGTGTGTGTAGCCAGTAGATGTGTGTGTGTGTGTAGCCAGTAGATGTGTGTGTGTGGAGCCAGTAGATGTGTGTGTGTGTAGCCAGTAGATGTGTGTGTGTGTGTGTAGCCAGTAGATGTGTGTGTGTGTGGAGCCAGTAGATGTGTGTGTGTGTGTAGCCACTAGATGTGTGTGTGTGGAGCCAGTAGATGTGTGTGTGGAGCCAGTAGATGTGTGTGTGTGTAGCCAGTAGATGTGTGTGTGTGTAGCCAGTAGATGTGTGTGTGTGTGTAGCCAGTAGATGTGTGTGTAGCCAGTAGATGTGTGTGTGTGTGGAGCCAGTAGATGTGTGTGTAGCCAGTAGATGTGTGTGTGTGTGGAGCCAGTAGATGTGTGTGTGTGTGTAGCCAGTAGATGTGTGTGTGTGGAGCCAGTAGATGTGTGTGTGTGTAGCCAGTAGATGTGTGTGTGTGGAGCCAGTAGATGTGTGTGTGTGGAGCCAGTAGATGTGTGTGTGTGTGGAGCCAGTAGATGTGTGTGTGTGTGGAGCCAGTAGATGTGTGTTTGTGTAGCCAGTAGATGTGTGTGTGTGTGGAGCCAGTAGATGTGTGTGTGTGGAGCCAGTAGATGTGTGTGTGTGTGTAGCCAGTAGATGTGTGTGTGTGTAGCCAGTAGATGTGTGTGTGTGTGTAGCCAGTAGATGTGTGTGTGTGTAGCCAGTAGATGTGTGTGTGTGTGTAGCCAGTAGATGTGTGTGTGTGGAGCCAGTAGATGTGTGTGTGGAGCCAGTAGATGTGTGTGTGTGGAGCCAGTAGATGTGTGTGTGTGGAGCCAGTAGATGTGTGTGTGTGTGTGTGTAGCCAGTAGATGTGTGTGTGTGGAGCCAGTAGATGTGTGTGTGTGGAGCCAGTAGATGTGTGTGTGTGTGGAGCTAGTAGATGTGTGTGTGTGTAGCCAGTAGATGTGTGTGTGTGGAGCCAGTAGATGTGTGTGTGTGTAGCCAGTAGATGTGTGTGTGTGTGGAGCCAGTAGATGTGTGTGTGGAGCCAGTAGATGTGTGTGTGTGTGTGGAGCCAGTAGATGTGTGTGTGTAGCCAGTAGATGTGTGTGTGTGGAGCCAGTAAATGTGTGTGTGTGTAGCCAGTAGATGTGTGTGTGTGGAGCCAGTAGATGTGTGTGTGTGTAGCCAGTAGATGTGTGTGTATAGCCAGTAGATGTGTGTGTGTGGAGCCAGTAGATGTGTGTGTGTGGAGCCAGTAGATGTGTGTGTGTGTGTGGAGCCAGTAGATGTGTGGGTGTAGCCAGTAGATGTGTGTGTGGAGCCAGTAGATGTGTGTGTGTGGAGCCAGTAGATGTGTGTGTGTGTGTAGCCAGTAGATGTGTGTGTGGAGCCAGTAGATGTGTGTGTGTGTGTAGCCAGTAGATGTATGTGTGTGGAGCCAGTAGATGTGTGTGTGTGTAGCCAGTAGATGTGTGTGTGTGGAGCCAGTAGATGTGTGTGTGTGGAGCCAGTAGATGTGTGTGTGTGGAGCCAGTAGATGTGTGTGTGTGTGGAGCTAGTAGATGTGTGTGTGTGTGGAGCCAGTAGATGTGTGTGTGTAGCCAGTAGATGTGTGTGTGTGGAGCCAGTAGATGTGTGTGTGTGTGTGGAGCCAGTAGATGTGTGTGTGTAGCCAGTAGATGTGTGTGTGTGGAGCCAGTAAATGTGTGTGTGTGTGTAGCCAGTAGATGTGTGTGTGTGGAGCCAGTAGATGTGTGTGTGTGTAGCCAGTAGATGTGTGTGTGTGGCCAGTAGATGTGTGTGTGTGGAGCCAGTAGATGTGTGTGTGTAGCCAGTAGATGTGTGTGTGGAGCCAGTAGATGTGTGTGTGTGGAGCCAGTACATGTGTGTGTGTGGAGCCAATAGATTTGTGTGTGTGGAGCCAGTAGATGTGTGTGTGTAGCCAGTAGATGTGTGTGTGTGTGTGTAGCCAGTAGATGTGTGTGTGTGTAGCCAGTAGATGTGTGTGTATGGAGCCAGTAGATGTGTGTGTGGAGCCAGTAGATGTGTGTGTGGAGCCAGTAGATGTGTGTGTGTGGAGCCAGTAGATGTGTGTGTGGAGCCAGTAGATGTATGTGTGTGTGGAGCCAGTAGATGTGTCTGTGTGTGGAGCCAGTAGATGTATGTGTGTAGCTAGTAGATGTGTGTGTGTGTGGAGCCAGTAGATGTGTGTGTGTGGAGCCAGTAGATGTGTGTGTGTGGAGCCAGTAGATGTGTGTGTGTGGAGCCAGTAGATGTGTGTGTGTGGAGCCAGTAGATGTGTGTGTGTGGAGCCAGTAGATGTGTGTGTGTGTAGCCAGTAGATGTGTGTGTGTAGCCAGTAGATGTGTGTGTGTGTAGCCAGTAGATGTGTGTGTGTGGAGCCAGTAGATGTGTGTGTGTGTGTGGAGCCAGTAGATGTGTGTGTGTGTGTGGAGCCAGTAGATGTGTGTGTGGAGCCAGTAGATGTGTGTGTGTGTGTGGAGCCAGTAGATGTGTGTGTGGAGCCAGTAGATGTGTGTGTGTGTGGAGCCAGTAGATGTGTCTGTGTGTGGAGCCAGTAGATGTGTGTGTGTGTGGAGCCAGTAGATGTGTGTGTGTGGAGCCAGTAGATGTGTGTGTGTGTGGAGCCAGTAGATGTGTGTGTGGAGCCAGTAGATGTGTGTGTGTAGCCAGTAGATGTGTGTGTGGAGCCAGTAGATGTGTGTGTGTGTGTGTGTGGAGCCAGTAGATGTGTGTGTGTGGAGCCAGTAGATGTGTGTGTGTGGAGCCAGTAGATGTGTGTGTGTGGAGCCAGTAGATGTGTGTGTGGAGCCAGTAGATGTGTGTGTGTAGCCAGTAGATGTGTGTGTGTAGTCAGTAGATGTGTGTGTGTAGTCAGTAGATGTGTGTGTGGAGCCAGTAGATGTGTGTGTGTAGCCAGTAGATGTGTGTGTGGAGCCAGTAGATGTGTGTGTGGAGCCAGTAGATGTGTGTGTGTAGTCAGTAGATGTGTGTGTGGAGCCAGTAGATGTGTGTGTGTAGCCAGTAGATGTGTGTGTGGAGCCAGTAGATGTGTGTGTGTGTGTGTGGAGCCAGTAGATGTGTGTGTGGAGCCAGTAGATGTGTGTGTGGAGCCAGTAGATGTGTGTGTGTGTGTGTGTGGAGCCAGTAGATGTGTGTGTGTGGAGCCAGTAGATGTGTGTGTGTGGAGCCAGTAGATGTGTGTGTGTGGAGCCAGTAGATGTGTGTGTGTGGAGCCAGTAGATGTGTGTGTGTAGCCAGTAGATGTGTGTGTGTGTGGAGCCAGTAGATGTGTGTGTGGAGCCAGTAGATGTGTGTGTGTGGAGCCAGTAGATGTGTGTGTGGAGCCAGTAGATGTGTGTGTGTAGCCAGTAGATGTGTGTGTGTGTGGAGCCAGTAGATGTGTGTGTGGAGCCAGTAGATGTGTGTGTGTGTGGAGCCAGTAGATGTGTGTGTGTGGAGCCAGTAGATGTGTGTGTGGAGCTAGTAGATGTGTGTGTGTAGCCAGTAGATGTGTGTGTGTGTGGAGCCAGTAGATGTGTGTGTGGAGCCAGTAGATGTGTGTGTGTGTGGAGCCAGTAGATGTGTGTGTGGAGCCAGTAGATGTGTGTGTGTGGAGCCAGTAGATGTGTGTGTGTGGAGCCAGTAGATGTGTGTGTGTGGAGCCAGTAGATGTGTGTGTGTAGCCAGTAGATGTGTGTGTGTGTGGAGCCAGTAGATGTGTGTGTGGAGCCAGTAGATGTGTGTGTGTGGAGCCAGTAGATGTGGGTGTGTGGAGCCAGTAGATGTGTGTGTGTGGAGCCAGTAGATGTGTGTGTGTGTGGAGCCAGTAGATGTGTGTGTGGAGCCAGTAGATGTGTGTGTGTAGCTAGTAGATGTGTGTGTGTAGCCAGTAGATGTGTGTGTGTGTGGAGCCAGTAGATGTGTGTGTGGAGCCAGTAGATGTGTGTGTGTGGAGCCAGTAGATGTGTGTGTGTGGAGCCAGTAGATGTGTGTGTGTGGAGCCAGTAGATGTGTGTGTGTAGCCAGTAGATGTGTGTGTGTGTGGAGCCAGTAGATGTGTGTGTGGAGCCAGTAGATGTGTGTGTGTGGAGCCAGTAGATGTGTGTGTGTGGAGCCAGTAGATGTGTGTGTGTGGAGCTAGTAGATGTGTGTGTGTGTGTGGAGCCAGTAGATGTGTGTGTGGAGCCAGTAGATGTGTGTGTGTAGCCAGTAGATGTGTGTGTGTGTGGAGCCAGTAGATGTGTGTGTGGAGCCAGTAGATGTGTGTGTGTGTGGAGCTAGTAGATGTGTGTGTGTGTGGAGCTAGTAGATGTGTGTGTGTGTGGAGCCAGTAGATGTGTGTGTGGAGCCAGTAGATGTGTGTGTGTGGAGCCAGTAGATGTGTGTGTGGAGCCAGTAGATGTGTGTGTGTGGAGCCAGTAGATGTGTGTGTGTGGAGCCAGTAGATGTGTGTGTGTGTGGAGCCAGTAGATGTGTGTGTGGAGCCAGTAGATGTGTGTGTGTGGAGCCAGTAGATGTGTGTGTGGAGCCAGTAGATGTGTTTGTGTGTGTAGCCAGTAGATGTATGTGTGGAGCTAGTAGATGTGTGTGTGTGGAGCCAGTAGATGTGTGTCTGTGTGTGGAGCCAGTAGATGTGTGTGTGTGTAGCCAGTAGATGTGTGTGTGTAGCCAGTAGATACGATACGATACGATACGATACACTTTATTGATCCCGTGGGAAATTATGGTATCACAGCAGCACAACTTAAATCATAAAAATCATAAAGGAATTCCATAGTTGACATGACAGTTTGTTGACAGAAGAACATTATACATTAGAATAGGACATACACAACGAGTGAACTGAAATGTAGAGAAATAAGTAGACATTCACCTTGGTGGTTTAACCCTAATGTTATTGTTGTACATTCCCATGGCAGTTGGCACAAACGATTTCCTATATTTTTCCTTCTTACACCTCAGAAGTATAAGCCGGTTACTGAAGGTGCTCTTCTATCTCATGAATAGCTCATATAATGGATGTGCATTATTGTTCATAATTGTCATACACTTTCTCAGAGTTCTTTTCTCCACTACCTCCCCAAAAGAGTCCAGATTACAGCCCACAGCAGAACTTGCCTTCTTAATAATCTTATTCAGCTTATTAGCATCAGAGGCCGCACACTACTACCCCAGCACGTGATTGCAAAAAAGATGGCACTTGCCACCACAGATTGGTAGAACATTTCTAACATTTTGCTACACACATTAAAAGACCTCAGTTTCCTTAGGAAATACAATCTGCTCATCCCCTTCTTGTAGACAAACTCTGAGTGGCAGATGTGTGTGTGTGTAGCCAGTAGATGTGTGTGTAGCCAGTAGATGTGTGTGTGTGTGTGGAGCCAGTAGATGTGTGTGTGTGTGGAGCCAGTAGATGTGTGTGTGTGGAGCCAGTAGATGTGTGTGTGTGGAGCCAGTAGATGTGTGTGTGTAGCCAGTAGATGTGTGTGTGTGTGGAGCCAGTAGATGTGTGTGTGTGTAGCCAGTAGATGTGTGTGTGTGGAGCCAGTAGATGTGTGTGTGTGTGTAGCCAGTAGATGTGTGTGTGTGTAGCCAGTAGATGTGTGTGTGTAGCCAGTAGATGTGTGTGTGTGTGGAGCCAGTAGATGTGTGTGTGTAGCCAGTAGATGTGTGTGTGTGTAGCCAGTAGCTGTGTGTGTGTGTGTGTGTAGCCAGTAGATGTGTGTGTGTGTGTAGCCAGTAGATGTGTGTGTAGCCAGTAGATGTGTGTGTGTGTGTGGAGCCAGTAGATGTGTGTGTGTGTGGAGCCAGTAGATGTGTGTGTGTGGAGCCAGTAGATGTGTGTGTGTGGAGCCAGTAGATGTGTGTGTGTAGCCAGTAGATGTGTGTGTGTGTGGAGCCAGTAGATGTGTGTGTGTGTAGCCAGTAGATGTGTGTGTGTGGAGCCAGTAGATGTGTGTGTGTGTGTAGCCAGTAGATGTGTGTGTGTGTAGCCAGTAGATGTGTGTGTGTAGCCAGTAGATGTGTGTGTGTGTGGAGCCAGTAGATGTGTGTGTGTAGCCAGTAGATGTGTGTGTGTGTAGCCAGTAGCTGTGTGTGTGTGTGTGTAGCCAGTAGATGTGTGTGTGTGTGTAGCCAGTAGATGTGTGTGTGTGTAGCCAGTAGATGTGTGTGTGTGGAGCCAGTAGATGTGTGTGTGTGTAGCCAGTAGATGTGTGTGTGTGTGGAGCCAGTAGATGTGTGTGTGTAGCCAGTAGATGTGTGTGTGTAGCCAGTAGATGTGTGTGTGTGGAGCCAGTAGATGTGTGTGTGTGGAGCCAGTAGATGTGTGTGTGTGTGTGGAGCCAGTAGATGTGTGTGTGTGTGTAGCCAGTAGATGTGTGTGTGTGGAGCCAGTAGATGTGTGTGTGTGTGTAGCCAGTAGATGTGTGTGTGTGGAGCCAGTAGATGTGTGTGTGTGGAGCCAGTAGATGTGTGTGTGTGTGTGTGTGTGTGTGGAGCCAGTAGATGTGTGTGTGTGTGTGTGTGTAGCTAGTAGATGTGTGTGTGTGTGTAGCTAGTAGATGTGTGTGTGTGTAGCCAGTAGATGTGTGTGTGTGTGGAGCCAGTAGATGTGTGTGTGTAGCCAGTAGATGTGTGTGTGTGGAGCCAGTAGATGTGTGTGTGTGGAGCCAGTAGATGTGTGTGTGGAGCCAGTAGATGTGTGTGTGTGGAGCCAGTAGATGTGTGTGTGGAGCCAGTAGATGTGTGTGTGTAGCCAGTAGATGTGTGTGTGTGGAGCCAGTAGATGTGTGTGTGTGGAGCCAGTAGATGTGTGTGTGTGGAGCCAGTAGATGTGTGTGTGGAGCCAGTAGATGTGTGTGTGTGGAGCCAGTAGATGTGTGTGTGGAGCCAGTAGATGTGTGTGTGTGTGGAGCCAGTAGATGTGTGTGTGGAGCCAGTAGATGTGTGTGTGTGGAGCCAGTAGATGTGTGTGTGGAGCCAGTAGATGTGTGTGTGTGTGGAGCCAGTAGATGTGTGTGTGGAGCCAGTAGATGTGTGTGTGTGGAGCCAGTAGATGTGTGTGTGGAGCCAGTAGATGTGTGTGTGTGGAGCCAGTAGATGTGTGTGTGTGGAGCCAGTAGATGTGTGTGTGTGGAGCCAGTAGATGTGTGTGTGTGGAGCCAGTAGATGTGTGTGTGTGTAGCCAGTAGCTGTGTGTGTGTGTGTGTAGCCAGTAGATGTGTGTGTGTGTGTGTAGCCAGTAGATGTGTGTGTGTGTAGCCAGTAGATGTGTGTGTGTGGAGCCAGTAGATGTGTGTGTGTGTAGCCAGTAGATGTGTGTGTGTGTGGAGCCAGTAGATGTGTGTGTGTAGCCAGTAGATGTGTGTGTGTAGCCAGTAGATGTGTGTGTGTGGAGCCAGTAGATGTGTGTGTGTGGAGCCAGTAGATGTGTGTGTGTGTGTGGAGCCAGTAGATGTGTGTGTGTGTGTAGCCAGTAGATGTGTGTGTGTGGAGCCAGTAGATGTGTGTGTGTGTGTAGCCAGTAGATGTGTGTGTGTGGAGCCAGTAGATGTGTGTGTGTGGAGCCAGTAGATGTGTGTGTGTGTGTGTGTGTGTGTGTGTGTGGAGCCAGTAGATGTGTGTGTGTGTGTGTGTGTAGCTAGTAGATGTGTGTGTGTGTGTGTAGCTAGTAGATGTGTGTGTGTGTAGCCAGTAGATGTGTGTGTGTGTGGAGCCAGTAGATGTGTGTGTGTAGCCAGTAGATGTGTGTGTGTGGAGTCAGTAGATGTGTGTGTGTGGAGCCAGTAGATGTGTGTGTGGAGCCAGTAGATGTGTGTGTGTGGAGCCAGTAGATGTGTGTGTGGAGCCAGTAGATGTGTGTGTGTGGAGCCAGTAGATATGTGTGTGTGTAGCCAGTAGATGTGTGTGTGTGGAGCCAGTAGATGTGTGTGTGGAGCCAGTAGATGTGTGTGTGTGTGGAGCCAGTAGATGTGTGTGTGTGTGTAGCCAGTAGATGTGTGTGGAGCCTGTAGATGTGTGTGTGTGTGGAGCCAGTAGATGTGTGTGTGTGGAGCCAGTAGATGTGTGTGTGGAGCCAGTAGATGTGTGTGTGTGTGGAGCCAGTAGATGTGTGTGTGTGTGGAGCCAGTAGATGTGTGTGTGGAGCCAGTAGATGTGTGTGTGTGGAGCCAGTAGATGTGTGTGTGTGGAGCCAGTAGATGTGTGTGTGTGGAGCCAGTAGATGTGTGTGTGGAGCCAGTAGATGTGTGTGTGTGTGTAGCCAGTAGATGTGTGTGTGGAGCCAGTAGATGTGTGTGTGTGGAGCCAGTAGATGTGTGTGTGTAGCCAGTAGATGTGTGTGTGTAGCCAGTAGATGTGTGTGTGTAGCCAGTAGATGTATGTGTGGAGCTAGTAGATGTGTGTGTGTGGAGCCAGTAGATGTGTGTGTGTGGAGCCAGTAGATGTGTGTGTGTGGAGCCAGTAGATGTGTGTGTGTAGCCAGTAGATGTGTGTGTGTGGAGCCAGTAGATGTGTGTGTGTGTAGCCAGTAGATGTGTGTGTGTGGAGCCAGTAGATGTGTGTGTGTGGAGCCAGTAGATGTGTGTGTGTGTGGAGCCAGTAGATGTGTGTGTGTGGAGCCAGTAGATGTGTGTGTGTGGAGCCAGTAGATGTGTGTGTGTGGAGCCAGTAGATGTGTGTGTGTGTGGAGCCAGTAGATGTGTGTGTGTGGAGCCAGTAGATGTGTGTGTGTGTGGAGCCAGTAGATGTGTGTGTGTGGAGCCAGTAGATGTGTGTGTGGAGCCAGTAGATGTGTGTGTGTGGAGCCAGTAGATGTGTGTGTGGAGCCAGTAGATGTGTGTGTGTGGAGCCAGTAGATGTGTGTGTGGAGCCAGTAGATGTGTGTGTGTGTAGCCAGTAGATGTGTGTGTGTGGAGCCAGTAGATGTGTGTGTGTGGAGCCAGTAGATGTGTGTGTGTGTAGCCAGTAGATGTGTGTGTGTGTGGAGCCAGTAGATGTGTGTGTGTGTAGCCAGTAGATGTGTGTGTGTAGCCAGTAGATACGATACGATACGATACGATACACTTTATTGATCCCGTGGGAAATTATGGTATCACAGCAGCACAACTTAAATCATAAAAATCATAAAGGAATTCCATAGTTGACATGACAGTTTGTTGACAGAAGAACATTATACATTAGAATAGGACATACACAACGAGTGAACTGAAATGTAGAGAAATAAGTAGACATTCACCTTGGTGGTTTAACCCTAATGTTATTGTTGTACATTCCCATGGCAGTTGGCACAAACGATTTCCTATATTTTTCCTTCTTACACCTCAGAAGTATAAGCCGGTTACTGAAGGTGCTCTTCTATCTCATGAATAGCTCATATAATGGATGTGCATTATTGTTCATAATTGTCATACACTTTCTCAGAGTTCTTTTCTCCACTACCTCCCCAAAAGAGTCCAGATTGTAGCCCACAGCAGAACTTGCCTTCTTAATAATCTTATTCAGCTTATTAGCATCAGAGGCCGCACACTACTACCCCAGCACGTGATTGCAAAAAAGATGGCACTTGCCACCACAGATTGGTAGAACATTTCTAACATTTTGCTGCACACATTAAAAGACCTCAGTTTCCTTAGGAAATACAATCTGCTCATCCCCTTCTTGTAGACAAACTCTGAGTGGCAGATGTGTGTGTGGAGCCAGTAGATGTGTGTGTGGAGCCAGTAGATGTGTGTGTGTGTAGCCAGTAGATGTGTGTGTGTGTGTGGAGCCAGTAGATGTGTGTGTGTGGAGCCAGTAGATGTGTGTGTGTGTAGCCAGTAGCTGTGTGTGTGTGTGTGTAGCCAGTAGATGTGTGTGTGTGTGTGTAGCCAGTAGATGTGTGTGTGTGTAGCCAGTAGATGTGTGTGTGTGGAGCCAGTAGATGTGTGTGTGTGTAGCCAGTAGATGTGTGTGTGTGTGGAGCCAGTAGATGTGTGTGTGTAGCCAGTAGATGTGTGTGTGTAGCCAGTAGATGTGTGTGTGTGGAGCCAGTAGATGTGTGTGTGTGGAGCCAGTAGATGTGTGTGTGTGTGTGGAGCCAGTAGATGTGTGTGTGTGTGTAGCCAGTAGATGTGTGTGTGTGGAGCCAGTAGATGTGTGTGTGTGTGTAGCCAGTAGATGTGTGTGTGTGGAGCCAGTAGATGTGTGTGTGTGGAGCCAGTAGATGTGTGTGTGTGTGTGTGTGTGTGGAGCCAGTAGATGTGTGTGTGTGTGTGTGTGTAGCTAGTAGATGTGTGTGTGTGTGTGTAGCTAGTAGATGTGTGTGTGTGTAGCCAGTAGATGTGTGTGTGTGTGGAGCCAGTAGATGTGTGTGTGTAGCCAGTAGATGTGTGTGTGTGGAGCCAGTAGATGTGTGTGTGTGGAGCCAGTAGATGTGTGTGTGGAGCCAGTAGATGTGTGTGTGTGGAGCCAGTAGATGTGTGTGTGGAGCCAGTAGATGTGTGTGTGTGGAGCCAGTAGATATGTGTGTGTGTAGCCAGTAGATGTGTGTGTGTGGAGCCAGTAGATGTGTGTGTGGAGCCAGTAGATGTGTGTGTGTGTGGAGCCAGTAGATGTGTGTGTGTGTGTAGCCAGTAGATGTGTGTGGAGCCTGTAGATGTGTGTGTGTGTGGAGCCAGTAGATGTGTGTGTGTGGAGCCAGTAGATGTGTGTGTGTGTGTAGCCAGTAGATGTGTGTGTGGAGCCAGTAGATGTGTGTGTGTGTGGAGCCAGTAGATGTGTGTGTGTGTGGAGCCAGTAGATGTGTGTGTGGAGCCAGTGGATGTGTGTGTGTGGAGCCAGTAGATGTGTGTGTGTGGAGCCAGTAGATGTGTGTGTGTGGAGCCAGTAGATGTGTGTGTGGAGCCAGTAGATGTGTGTGTGTGGAGCCAGTAGATGTGTGTGTGTGGAGCCAGTAGATGTGTGTGTGTGGAGCCAGTAGATGTGTGTGTGTGTAGCCAGTAGATGTGTGTGTGGAGCCAGTAGATGTGTGTGTGTGGAGCCAGTAGATGTGTGTGTGTAGCCAGTAGATGTGTGTGTGTAGCCAGTAGATGTGTGTGTGTAGCCAGTAGATGTATGTGTGGAGCTAGTAGATGTGTGTGTGTGGAGCCAGTAGATGTGTGTGTGTGGAGCCAGTAGATGTGTGTGTGTGGAGCCAGTAGATGTGTGTGTGTAGCCAGTAGATGTGTGTGTGTGGAGCCAGTAGATGTGTGTGTGTGTAGCCAGTAGATGTGTGTGTGTGGAGCCAGTAGATGTGTGTGTGTGGAGCCAGTAGATGTGTGTGTGTGTGGAGCCAGTAGATGTGTGTGTGTGGAGCCAGTAGATGTGTGTGTGTGGAGCCAGTAGATGTGTGTGTGTGGAGCCAGTAGATGTGTGTGTGTGTGGAGCCAGTAGATGTGTGTGTGTGGAGCCAGTAGATGTGTGTGTGTGTGGAGCCAGTAGATGTGTGTGTGTGGAGCCAGTAGATGTGTGTGTGTGGAGCCAGTAGATGTGTGTGTGGAGCCAGTAGATGTGTGTGTGTGGAGCCAGTAGATGTGTGTGTGGAGCCAGTAGATGTGTGTGTGTGGAGCCAGTAGATGTGTGTGTGGAGCCAGTAGATGTGTGTGTGTGTAGCCAGTAGATGTGTGTGTGTGGAGCCAGTAGATGTGTGTGTGTGGAGCCAGTAGATGTGTGTGTGTGTAGCCAGTAGATGTGTGTGTGTGTGGAGCCAGTAGATGTGTGTGTGTGTAGCCAGTAGATGTGTGTGTGTAGCCAGTAGATACGATACGATACGATACGATACACTTTATTGATCCCGTGGGAAATTATGGTATCACAGCAGCACAACTTAAATCATAAAAATCATAAAGGAATTCCATAGTTGACATGACAGTTTGTTGACAGAAGAACATTATACATTAGAATAGGACATACACAACGAGTGAACTGAAATGTAGAGAAATAAGTAGACATTCACCTTGGTGGTTTAACCCTAATGTTATTGTTGTACATTCCCATGGCAGTTGGCACAAACGATTTCCTATATTTTTCCTTCTTACACCTCAGAAGTATAAGCCGGTTACTGAAGGTGCTCTTCTATCTCATGAATAGCTCATATAATGGATGTGCATTATTGTTCATAATTGTCATACACTTTCTCAGAGTTCTTTTCTCCACTACCTCCCCAAAAGAGTCCAGATTGTAGCCCACAGCAGAACTTGCCTTCTTAATAATCTTATTCAGCTTATTAGCATCAGAGGCCGCACACTACTACCCCAGCACGTGATTGCAAAAAAGATGGCACTTGCCACCACAGATTGGTAGAACATTTCTAACATTTTGCTGCACACATTAAAAGACCTCAGTTTCCTTAGGAAATACAATCTGCTCATCCCCTTCTTGTAGACAAACTCTGAGTGGCAGATGTGTGTGTGGAGCCAGTAGATGTGTGTGTGGAGCCAGTAGATGTGTGTGTGTGTAGCCAGTAGATGTGTGTGTGTGTGTGTGTGGAGCCAGTAGATGTGTGTGTGTGTGTGGAGCCAGTAGATGTGTGTGTGTGGAGCCAGTAGATGTGTGTGTGTGGAGCCAGTAGATGTGTGTGTGTAGCCAGTAGATGTGTGTGTGTGTGGAGCCAGTAGATGTGTGTGTGTGTAGCCAGTAGATGTGTGTGTGTGGAGCCAGTAGATGTGTGTGTGTGTGTAGCCAGTAGATGTGTGTGTGTGTAGCCAGTAGATGTGTGTGTGTAGCCAGTAGATGTGTGTGTGTGTGGAGCCAGTAGATGTGTGTGTGTAGCCAGTAGATGTGTGTGTGTGTAGCCAGTAGCTGTGTGTGTGTGTAGCCAGTAGATGTGTGTGTGTGTGTAGCCAGTAGATGTGTGTGTGTGTAGCCAGTAGATGTGTGTGTGTAGCCAGTAGATGTGTGTGTGTGGAGCCAGTAGATGTGTGTGTGTGGAGCCAGTAGATGTGTGTGTGTGTGGAGCCAGTAGATGTGTGTGTGTAGCCAGTAGATGTGTGTGTGTAGCCAGTAGATGTGTGTGTGTGGAGCCAGTAGATGTGTGTGTGTGGAGCCAGTAGATGTGTGTGTGTGTGTGGAGCCAGTAGATGTGTGTGTGTGTGTAGCCAGTAGATGTGTGTGTGTGGAGCCAGTAGATGTGTGTGTGTGTGTGTGGAGCCAGTAGATGTGTGTGTGTGGAGCCAGTAGATGTGTGTGTGTGTGTGTGTGTGTGTGTGGAGCCAGTAGATGTGTGTGTGTGTGTGTGTGTGTGTGTGTGTAGCTAGTAGATGTGTGTGTGTGTGTAGCTAGTAGATGTGTGTGTGTGTAGCCAGTAGATGTGTGTGTGTGTGGAGCCAGTAGATGTGTGTGTGTAGCCAGTAGATGTGTGTGTGTGGAGCCAGTAGATGTGTGTGTGTGGAACCAGTAGATGTGTGTGTGGAGCCAGTAGATGTGTGTGTGTGTGGAGCCAGTAGATGTGTGTGTGGAGCCAGTAGATGTGTGTGTGTAGCCAGTAGATGTGTGTGTGTGGAGCCAGTAGATGTGTGTGTGTGGAGCCAGTAGATGTGTGTGTGTGGAGCCAGTAGATGTGAGTGTGTGGAGCCAGTAGATGTGTGTGTGTGGAGCCAGTAGATGTGTGTGTGTAGCCAGTAGATGTGTGTGTGTGGAGCCAGTAGATGTGTGTGTGTGTAGCCAGTAGATGTGTGTGTGTGTGTAGCCAGTAGATGTGTGTGTGGAGCCAGTAGATGTGTGTGTGTGGAGCCAGTAGATGTGTGTGTGTGGAGCCAGTAGATGTGAGTGTGTGGAGCCAGTAGATGTGTGTGTGTGGAGCCAGTAGATGTGTGTGTGGAGCCAGTAGATGTGTGTGTGTGGAGCCAGTAGATGTGTGTGTGTGTAGCCAGTAGATGTGTGTGTGTGTGTAGCCAGTAGATGTGTGTGTGGAGCCAGTAGATGTGTGTGTGTGGAGCCAGTAGATGTGTGTGTGGAGCCAGTAGATGTGTGTGTGTGTAGCCAGTAGATGTGTGTGTGTGTGTAGCCAGTAGATGTATGTGTGTGTAGCCAGTAGATGTGTGTGTGTGGAGCCAGTAGATGTGTGTGTGTGGAGCCAGTAGATGTGTGTGTGTGTGGAGCCAGTAGATGTGTGTGTGGAGCTAGTAGATGTGTCTGTGTGTGGAGCCAGTAGATGTGTGTGTGTGGAGCCAGTACATGTGTGTGTGTGGAGCCAGTAGATGTGTGTGTGTGTGTGTAGCCAGTAGATGTGTGTGTGTAGCCAGTAGATGTGTGTGTGTAGCCAGTAGATGTGTGTGTGTGGAGCCAGTAGATGTGTGTGTGTGGAGCCAGTAGATGTGTGTGTGTGGAGCCAGTAGATGTGTGTGTGTGGAGCCAGTAGATGTGTGTGAGTGGAGCCAGTAGATGTGTGTGTGTAGCCAGTAGATGTGTGTGTGTAGCCAGTAGATGTGTGTGTGTGTAGCCAGTAGATGTGTGTGTGTGTGTGTGGAGCCAGTAGATGTGTGTGTGTGTGGAGCCAGTAGATGTGTGTGTGTAGCCAGTAGATGTGTGTGTGTGTAGCCAGTAGATGTGTGTGTGTGTGGAGCCAGTAGATGTGTGTGTGTAGCCAGTAGATGTGTGTGTGTGTAGCCAGTAGATGTGTGTGTGTGGAGCCAGTAGATGTGTGTGTGGAGCCAGTAGATGTGTGTGTGTGGAGCCAGTAGATGTGTGTGTGGAGCCAGTAGATGTGTGTGTGTAGCCAGTAGATGTGTGTGTGTGGAGCCAGTAGATGTGTGTGTGTGGAGCCAGTAGATGTGTGTGTGTGGAGCCAGTAGATGTGTGTGTGTGGAGCCAGTAGATGTGTGTGTGTAGCCAGTAGATGTGTGTGTGTAGCCAGTAGATGTGTGTGTGTGTAGCCAGTAGATGTGTGTGTGTGGAGCCAGTAGATGTGTGTGTGTGTGGAGCCAGTAGATGTGTGTGTGTGGAGCCAGTAGATGTGTGTGTGTGTAGCCAGTAGATGTGTGTGTGTGTGTAGCCAGTAGATGTGTGTGTGGAGCCAGTAGATGTGTGTGTGTGGAGCCAGTAGATGTGTGTGTGGAGCCAGTAGATGTGTGTGTGTGTAGCCAGTAGATGTGTGTGTGTGTGTAGCCAGTAGATGTATGTGTGTGTAGCCAGTAGATGTGTGTGTGTGGAGCCAGTAGATGTGTGTGTGTGGAGCCAGTAGATGTGTGTGTGTGGAGCCAGTAGATGTGTGTGTGGAGCTAGTAGATGTGTCTGTGTGTGGAGCCAGTAGATGTGTGTGTGTGGAGCCAGTACATGTGTGTGTGTGGAGCCAGTAGATGTGTGTGTGTGTGTAGCCAGTAGATGTGTGTGTGTAGCCAGTAGATGTGTGTGTGTGGAGCCAGTAGATGTGTGTGTGTGGAGCCAGTAGATGTGTGTGTGTGGAGCCAGTAGATGTGTGTGAGTGGAGCCAGTAGATGTGTGTGTGTGTAGCCAGTAGATGTGTGTGTGTGTGGAGCCAGTAGATTTGTGTGTGTGTGGAGCCAGTAGATGTGTGTGTGTAGCCAGTAGATGTGTGTGTGTGTAGCCAGTAGATGTGTGTGTGTGTGTGGAGCCAGTAGATGTGTGTGTGTGGAGCCAGTAGATGTGTGTGTGTGGAGCCAGTAGATGTGTGTGTGTGTGGAGCCAGTAGATGTGTGTGTGTGTGTAGCCAGTAGATGTGTGTGTGTGTGTGTAGCCAGTAGATGTGTGTGTGTAGCCAGTAGATGTGTGTGTGTGTGGAGCCAGTAGATGTGTGTGTGTAGCCAGTAGATGTGTGTGTGTGTAGCCAGTAGATGTGTGTGTGTAGCCAGTAGATGTGTGTGTGTGTAGCCAGTAGATGTGTGTGTGTAGCCAGTAGATGTGTGTGTGTGTGTAGCCAGTAGATGTGTGTGTGTGGAGCCAGTAGATGTGTGTGTGTGGAGCCAGTAGATGTGTGTGTGTGTGTAGCCAGTAGATGTGTGTGTGGAGCCAGTAGATGTGTGTGTGTGGAGCCAGTAGATGTGTGTGTGTGGAGCCAGTAGATGTGTGTGTGTGTAGCCAGTAGATGTGTGTGTGGAGCCAGTAGATGTGTGTGTGGAGCCAGTAGATGTGTGTGTGTGTGGAGCCAGTAGATGTGTCTGTGTGTGGAGCCAGTAGATGTGTGTGTGTGTAGCCAGTAGATGTGTGTGTGTGTGGAGCCAGTAGATGTGTGTGTGTAGCCAGTAGATGTATGTGTGTGTAGCCAGTAGATGTGTGTGTGTGGAGCCAGTAGATGTGTGTGTGTGGAGCCAGTAGATGTATGTGTGTGTAGCCAGTAGATGTGTGTGTGTGGAGCCAGTAGATGTGTGTGTGTGGAGCCAGTAGATGTGTGTGTGTAGCCAGTAGATGTGTGTGTGTAGCCAGTAGATGTGTGTGTGTGTAGCCAGTAGATGTGTGTGTGTGGAGCCAGTAGATGTGTGTGTGTGTGGAGCCAGTAGATGTGTGTGTGTGTGTAGCCAGTAGATGTGTGTGTGTGGAGCCAGTAGATGTGTGTGTGTGTGTGTGTGTGTGTAGCCAGTAGATGTGTGTGTGTGGAGCCAGTAGATGTGTGTGTGTGGAGCCAGTAGATGTGTGTGTGTGTGTGTGTGTGTGGAGCCAGTAGATGTGTGTGTGTGTGTGTGTGTGTGTAGCTAGTAGATGTGTGTGTGTGTGTAGCTAGTAGATGTGTGTGTGTGTAGCCAGTAGATGTGTGTGTGTGTGGAGCCAGTAGATGTGTGTATGTAGCCAGTAGATGTGTGTGTGTGGAGCCAGTAGATGTGTGTGTGTGGAACCAGTAGATGTGTGTGTGGAGCCAGTAGATGTGTGTGTGTGTGGAGCCAGTAGATGTGTGTGTGGAGCCAGTAGATGTGTGTGTGTAGCCAGTAGATGTGTGTGTGTGGAGCCAGTAGATGTGTGTGTGTGGAGCCAGTAGATGTGTGTGTGTGGAGCCAGTAGATGTGTGTGTGTAGCCAGTAGATGTGTGTGTGTAGCCAGTAGATGTGTGTGTGTGTAGCCAGTAGATGTGTGTGTGTGGAGCCAGTAGATGTGTGTGTGTGGAGCCAGTAGATGTGTGTGTGTGGAGCCAGTAGATGTGTGTGTGTGTAGCCAGTAGATGTGTGTGTGTGTGTAGCCAGTAGATGTGTGTGTGGAGCCAGTAGATGTGTGTGTGTGGAGCCAGTAGATGTGTGTGTGGAGCCAGTAGATGTGTGTGTGTGTAGCCAGTAGATGTGTGTGTGTGTGTAGCCAGTAGATGTATGTGTGTGTAGCCAGTAGATGTGTGTGTGTGGAGCCAGTAGATGTGTGTGTGTGGAGCCAGTAGATGTGTGTGTGTGTGTGGAGCCAGTAGATGTGTGTGTGTGGAGCCAGTAGATGTGTGTGTGGAGCTAGTAGATGTGTCTGTGTGTGGAGCCAGTAGATGTGTGTGTGTGGAGCCAGTACATGTGTGTGTGTGGAGCCAGTAGATGTGTGTGTGTGTGTGTAGCCAGTAGATGTGTGTGTGTAGCCAGTAGATGTGTGTGTGTAGCCAGTAGATGTGTGTGTGTGGAGCCAGTAGATGTGTGTGTGTGGAGCCAGTAGATGTGTGTGTGTGGAGCCAGTAGATGTGTGTGTGTGGAGCCAGTAGATGTGTGTGAGTGGAGCCAGTAGATGTGTGTGTGTAGCCAGTAGATGTGTGTGTGTAGCCAGTAGATGTGTGTGTGTGTAGCCAGTAGATGTGTGTGTGTGTGTGGAGCCAGTAGATGTGTGTGTGTGTGGAGCCAGTAGATGTGTGTGTGTAGCCAGTAGATGTGTGTGTGTGTAGCCAGTAGATGTGTGTGTGTGTGGAGCCAGTAGATGTGTGTGTGTAGCCAGTAGATGTGTGTGTGTGGAGCCAGTAGATGTGTGTGTGTGGAGCCAGTAGATGTGTGTGTGGAGCCAGTAGATGTGTGTGTGTGGAGCCAGTAGATGTGTGTGTGGAGCCAGTAGATGTGTGTGTGTGTGTGGAGCCAGTAGATGTGTGTGTGGAGCTAGTAGATGTGTGTGTGTGTGTGGAGCCAGTAGATGTGTGTGTGTGGAGCCAGTAGATGTGTGTGTGTGGAGCCAGTAGATGTGTGTGTGTGGAGCCAGTAGATGTGTGTGTGTGGAGCCAGTAGATGTGTGTGTGTAGCCAGTAGATGTGTGTGTGTAGCCAGTAGATGTGTGTGTGTGTAGCCAGTAGATGTGTGTGTGTGGAGCCAGTAGATGTGTGTGTGTGTGGAGCCAGTAGATGTGTGTGTGTGGAGCCAGTAGATGTGTGTGTGTGTAGCCAGTAGATGTGTGTGTGTGTGTAGCCAGTAGATGTGTGTGTGGAGCCAGTAGATGTGTGTGTGTGGAGCCAGTAGATGTGTGTGTGGAGCCAGTAGATGTGTGTGTGTGTAGCCAGTAGATGTGTGTGTGTGTGTAGCCAGTAGATGTATGTGTGTGTAGCCAGTAGATGTGTGTGTGTGGAGCCAGTAGATGTGTGTGTGTGGAGCCAGTAGATGTGTGTGTGTGGAGCCAGTAGATGTGTGTGTGGAGCTAGTAGATGTGTCTGTGTGTGGAGCCAGTAGATGTGTGTGTGTGGAGCCAGTACATGTGTGTGTGTGGAGCCAGTAGATGTGTGTGTGTGTGTAGCCAGTAGATGTGTGTGTGTAGCCAGTAGATGTGTGTGTGTAGCCAGTAGATGTGTGTGTGTGGAGCCAGTAGATGTGTGTGTGTGGAGCCAGTAGATGTGTGTGTGTGGAGCCAGTAGATGTGTGTGAGTGGAGCCAGTAGATGTGTGTGTGTGTAGCCAGTAGATGTGTGTGTGTGTGGAGCCAGTAGATGTGTGTGTGTGTGGAGCCAGTAGATGTGTGTGTGTAGCCAGTAGATGTGTGTGTGTGTAGCCAGTAGATGTGTGTGTGTGTGGAGCCAGTAGATGTGTGTGTGTGGAGCCAGTAGATGTGTGTGTGTGGAGCCAGTAGATGTGTGTGTGTGTGGAGCCAGTAGATGTGTGTGTGTGTGGAGCCAGTAGATGTGTGTGTGGAGCCAGTAGATGTGTGTGTGTGTGTGTAGCCAGTAGATGTGTGTGTGTAGCCAGTAGATGTGTGTGTGTGTGGAGCCAGTAGATGTGTGTGTGTAGAGCCAGTAGATGTGTGTGTGTAGCCAGTAGATGTGTGTGTGTGTAGCCAGTAGATGTGTGTGTGTAGCCAGTAGATGTGTGTGTGTGTAGCCAGTAGATGTGTGTGTGTGGAGCCAGTAGATGTGTGTGTGTGTGTAGCCAGTAGATGTGTGTGTGGAGCCAGTAGATGTGTGTGTGTGGAGCCAGTAGATGTGTGTGTGTGGAGCCAGTAGATGTGTGTGTGTGTAGCCAGTAGATGTGTGTGTGGAGCCAGTAGATGTGTGTGTGGAGCCAGTAGATGTGTGTGTGTGTGGAGCCAGTAGATGTGTCTGTGTGTGGAGCCAGTAGATGTGTGTGTGTGTAGCCAGTAGATGTGTGTGTGTGTGGAGCCAGTAGATGTGTGTGTGTAGCCAGTAGATGTATGTGTGTGTAGCCAGTAGATGTGTGTGTGTGGAGCCAGTAGATGTGTGTGTGTGGAGCCAGTAGATGTATGTGTGTGTAGCCAGTAGATGTGTGTGTGTGGAGCCAGTAGATGTGTGTGTGTGGAGCCAG
Source organism: Ranitomeya imitator (assembly GCF_032444005.1). NCBI lineage: Eukaryota > Metazoa > Chordata > Amphibia > Anura > Dendrobatidae > Ranitomeya > Ranitomeya imitator. Next base: position 1,227,742,408 of record NC_091282.1, read on the forward strand.
TAGATGTGTGTGTGTAGCCAGTAGATGTGTGTGTGTAGCCAGTAGATGTGTGTGTGTGTAGCCAGTAGATGTGTGTGTGTGGAGCCAGTAGATGTGTGTGTGTGTGGAGCCAGTAGATGTGTGTGTGTGTGTAGCCAGTAGATGTGTGTGTGTGGAGCCAGTAGATGTGTGTGTGTGTGGAGCCAGTAGATGTGTGTGTGTAGCCAGTAGATGTGTGTGTGTGGAGCCAGTAGATGTGTGTGTGTGGAGCCAGTAGATGTGTGTGTGTGGAGCCAGTAGATGTGTGTGTGTGGAGCCAGTAGATGTGTGTGTGTGTAGCCAGTAGATGTGTGTGTGTGTAGCCAGTAGATGTGTGTGTGTGGAGCCAGTAGATGTGTGTGTGTGTGGAGCCAGTAGATGTGTGTGTGTGGAGCCAGTAGATGTGTGTGTGTGTGGAGCCAGTAGATGTGTGTGTGTGTGGAGCCAGTAGATGTGTGTGTGTGTAGCCAGTAGATGTGTGTGTGTGTGGAGCCAGTAGATGTGTGTGTGTGGAGCCAGTAGATGTGTGTGTGTGTGTGTGGAGCCAGTAGATGTGTGTGTGTGGAGCCAGTAGATGTGTCTGTGTGTGGAGCCAGTAGATGTGTGTGTGTGGAGCCAGTAGATGTATGTGTGGAGCCAGTAGATGTGTGTGTGTGTGGAGCCAGTAGATGTGTGTGTGGAGCCAGTAGATGTGTGTGTGTGGAGCCAGTAGATGTGTGTGTGTGTGGAGCCAGTAGATGTATGTGTGTGTAGCCAGTAGATGTGTGTGTGTGGAGCCAGTAGATGTGTGTGTGTGGAGCCAGTAGATGTGTGTGTGTAGCCAGTAGATGTGTGTGTGTAGCCAGTAGATGTGTGTGTGTAGCCAGTAGATGTGTGTGTGTGTAGCCAGTAGATGTGTGTGTGTGGAGCCAGTAGATGTGTGTGTGTGTGGAGCCAGTAGATGTGTGTGTGTGTGTAGCCAGTAGATGTGTGTGTGTGGAGCCAGTAGATGTGTGTGTGTGTGGAGCCAGTAGATGTGTGTGTGTGTGGAGCCAGTAGATGTGTGTGTGGAGCCAGTAGATGTGTGTGTGTGTGTGTAGCCAGTAGATGTGTGTGTGTAGCCAGTAGATGTGTGTGTGTGTGGAGCCAGTAGATGTGTGTGTGTGGAGCCAGTAGATGTGTGTGTGTGGAGCCAGTAGATCTGTGTGTGTGGAGCCAGTAGATGTGTGTGTGTGGAGCCAGTAGATGTGTGTGTGTAGCCAGTAGATGTGTGTGTGTAGCCAGTAGATGTGTGTGTGTGTAGCCAGTAGATGTGTGTGTGTAGCCAGTAGATGTGTGTGTGTGTAGCCAGTAGATGTGTGTGTGTGTGGAGCCAGTAGATGTGTGTGTGTGTGGAGCCAGTAGATGTGTGTGTGGAGCCAGTAGATGTGTGTGTGTGTGGAGCCAGTAGATGTGTGTGTGTAGCCAGTAGATGTGTGTGTGTGTAGCCAGTAGATGTGTGTGTGTAGCCAGTAGATGTGTGTGTGTGTAGCCAGTAGATGTGTGTGTGTAGCCAGTAGATGTGTGTGTGTGTAGCCAGTAGATGTGTGTGTGTGGAGCCAGTAGATGTGTGTGTGTGTGGAGCCAGTAGATGTGTGTGTGTGTGTGGAGCCAGTAGATGTGTGTGTGGAGCCAGTAGATGTGTGTGTGTGTGGAGCCAGTAGATGTGTGTGTGGAGCCAGTAGATGTGTGTGTGTGTGGAGCCAGTAGATGTGTGTGTGTGTGGAGCCAGTAGATGTGTGTGTGGAGCCAGTAGATGTGTGTGTGTGTGGAGCCAGTAGATGTGTGTGTGTGTGTGGAGCCAGTAGATGTGTGTGTGTGGAGCCAGTAGATGTGTCTGTGTGTGGAGCCAGTAGATGTGTGTGTGTGGAGCCAGTAGATGTATGTGTGGAGCCAGTAGATGTGTCTGTGTGTGGAGCCAGTAGATGTGTGTGTGGAGCCAGTAGATGTGTGTGTGTGGAGCCAGTAGATGTATGTGTGTGTAGCCAGTAGATGTGTGTGTGTGGAGCCAGTAGATGTGTGTGTGTGGAGCCAGTAGATGTGTGTGTGTGGAGCCAGTAGATGTGTGTGTGTGGAGCTAGTAGATGTGTCTGTGTGTGGAGCCAGTAGATGTGTGTGTGTGGAGCCAGTAGATGTATGTGTGGAGCCAGTAGATGTGTCTGTGTGTGGAGCCAGTAGATGTGTGTGTGGAGCCAGTAGATGTGTGTGTGTGTAGCCAGTAGATGTGTGTGTGTGTAGCCAGTAGATGTGTGTGTGTGTGGAGCCAGTAGATGTGTGTGTGGAGCCAGTAGATGTGTGTGTGTGTGGAGCCAGTAGATGTGTGTGTGTGGAGCCAGTAGATGTGTCTGTGTGTGGAGCCAGTAGATGTGTGTGTGTGGCCAGTAGATGTGTGTGTGTGTAGCCAGTAGATGTGTGTGTGTGTGGAGCCAGTAGATGTGTCTGTGTGTGGAGCCAGTAGATGTGTGTGTGTAGCCAGTAGATGTGTGTGTGGAGCCAGTAGATGTGTGTGTGTGGAGCCAGTAGATGTGTGTGTGGAGCCAGTAGATGTGTGTGTGTGGAGCCAGTAGATGTGTGTGTGTGTGGAGCCAGTAGATGTGTGTGTGTGTGGAGCCAGTAGATGTGTGTGTGTGTGTGGAGCCAGTAGATGTGTGTGTGGAGCCAGTAGATGTGTCTGTGTGTGGAGCCAGTAGATGTGTGTGTGTAGCCAGTAGATGTGTGTGTGTGGAGCCAGTAGATGTGTGTGTGTGTGTGTAGCCAGTAGATGTGTGTGTGTGTGGAGCCAGTAGATGTGTGTGTGTGGAGCCAGTAGATGTGTGTGTGTGTGGAGCCAGTAGATGTGTGTGTGTGGAGCCAGTAGATGTGTGTGTGTGGAGCCAGTAGATGTGTGTGTGTAGCCAGTAGATGTGTGTGTGTGGAGCCAGTAGATGTGTGTGTGTGTGTGTGTGTGTGTGTGGAGCCAGTAGATGTGTGTGTGTGGAGCCAGTAGATGTGTGTGTGTGTGGAGCCAGTAGATGTGTGTGTGTGTGGAGCCAGTAGATGTGTGTGTGTGGAGCCAGTAGATGTGTGTGTGTGGAGCCAGTAGATGTGTGTGTGTGTGGAGCCAGTAGATGTGTGTGTGGAGCCAGTAGATGTGTGTGTGGAGCCAGTACATGTGTGTGTGTGGAGCCAGTAGATGTGTGTGTGTAGCCAGTAGATGTGTGTGTGTGGAGCCAGTAGATGTGTGTGTGTGGAGCCAGTAGATGTGTGTGTGTGTGGAGCTAGTAGATGTGTGTGTGGAGCCAGTACATGTGTGTGTGTGGAGCCAGTAGATGTGTGTGTGTGGAGCCAGTAGATGTGTGTGTGTGGAGCCAGTAGATGTGTGTGGAGCCAGTAGATGTGTGTGTGTAGCCAGTAGATGTGTGTGTGGAGCCAGTACATGTGTGTGTGTGGAGCCAGTAGATGTGTGTGTGTGTGGAGCCAGGAGATGTGTGTGTGTGGAGCCAGTAGATGTGTGTGTGTGGAGCCAGTAGATGTGTGTGTGTGTGGAGCCAGTAGATGTGTGTGTGGAGCCAGTAGATGTATGTGTGTAGCCAGTAGATGTGTGTGTGTGTGGAGCCAGTAGATGTGTGTGTGGAGCCAGTACATGTGTGTGTGTAGCCAGTAGATGTGTGTGTGTAGCCAGTAGATGTGTGTGTGTGGAGCCAGTAGGTGTGTGTGTGGAGCCAGTAGGTGTGTGTGTGGAGCCAGTACATGTGTGTGTGTGGAGCCAGTAGATGTGTGTGTGTGGAGCCAGTAGATGTGTGTGTGTGTAGCCAGTAGATGTGTGTGTGTGTGGAGCCAGTAGATGTGTGTGTGTAGCCAGTAGATGTGTGTGTGTGTGGAGCCAGTAGATGTGTGTGTGTGTGGAGCCAGTAGATGTGTGTGTGGAGCCAGTAGATGTGTGTGTGGAGCCAGTACATGTGTGTGTGTGGAGCCAGTAGATGTGTGTGTTTGTGGAGCCAGTAGATGTGTGTGTGTGTGTGTGTGTGTGTGGAGCCAGTAGATGTGTGTGTGTGTCTGTGTGTGTGGAGCCAGTAGATGTGTGTGTGTGTGGAGCCAGTAGATGTGTGTGTGTGTGTGTGTGTGTGTGTGTGGAGCCAGTAGATGTGTGTGTGTCTGTGTGTGTGTGGAGCCAGTAGATGTGTCTGTGTGTGTGTGTGTCTGTGTAGCCAGTAGATGTGTGTGTGTGTGTCTGTGTGTGTGTGTAGCCAGTAGATGTGTGTGTAGCCAGTAGATGTGTGTGTGTGTGGAGCCAGTAGATGTGTGTGTGTGTGGAGCCAGTAGATGTGTGTGTGTGGAGCCAGTAGATGTGTGTGTGTGTGGAGCCAGTAGATGTGTGTGGAGCCAGTAGATGTGTGTGTGGAGCCAGTAGATGTGTGTGGAGCCAGTAGATGTGTGTGTGTGTGGAGCCAGTAGATGTGTGTGTGTGTGTGTGTGTGGAGCCAGTAGATGTGTGTGTGTGTGTAGCCAGTAGATGTGTGTGTGTGTGGAGCCAGTAGATGTGTGTGTGTAGCCAGTAGATGTGTGTGTGTGTGTGTCTGTGTGTGTGTAGCCAGTAGATGTGTGTGTGTGTGTCTGTGTGTGTGGAGCCAGTAGATGTGTGTGTGTGTGTGGAGCCAGTAGATGTGTGTGTGTGTGGAGCCAGTAGATGTGTGTGTTTGTGTGTAGCCAGTACATGTGTGTGTGTGTGTGGAGCCAGTAGATGTGTGTGTGTAGCCAGTAGATGTGTCTGTGTGTGGAGCCAGTAGATGTGTGTGTGTGTGTAGCCAGTAGATGTGTGTGTGTGTGGAGCCAGTAGATGTGTGTGTGGAGCCAGTAGATGTATGTGTGTGGAGACAGTAGATGTGTTTGTGGAGCCAGTAGATGTGTGTGTGTGTGTGTGTGTGTGTGTGTGGAGCCAGTAGATTTCACAGAGCTGTGCTACATTGCAATGTGCAGGATCTGTGAGGTAGCAGTGTGGACAGCGACAGGTGGTGAAATCTGTGCCTGCATTGTAAGCGGAGCTGCTGGAACACATCTACAGCCCCGACTGTACACTGGCATCATCATGTGGGGCCATTATACAGTGTGGAGCATCATGTGGGGCCATTATATAGTATGGAGCATCATGTGGGGCCATTATACAGTATGGAGCATCATGTGGGGCCATTATACAGTATGGAGCATCATGTGCGGCCATTATACAGTATGGAGCATCATGTGCATTCATTATGCAGTATGGAGCATCATGTGCAGTCATTATACAGTATGGAGCATCACATGTGGCCATTATACAGTATGGAGCATCATGTGGGGCCATTATACAGTATGGAGCATCATGTGTGGCCATTATAAAGTATGGAGCATCAGGCCATTATACAGTATGGAGCATCGGGCCATTATACAGTATAGAGCATCATGTGGCCATTATACAGTATGGAGCATCATGTGGGGCCATTATACAGTATGGAGCATCATGTGGGGCCATTATACAGTATGGAGCATCAAGTGTGGCCTTATACAGTATGGAGCATCATGTGTGGCTATTATACAGTATGGAGCATCATGTGGGACCATTATACAGTATGGAGCATCAAGTGTGGCCTTATACAGTATGGAGCATCATGTGTGGCCATTATACAGTATGGAGCATCATGTGTGGCCTTATACAGTATGGAGCATCATGTGTGGCCTTATACAGTATGGAGCATCATGTGTGGCTATTATACAGTATGGAGCATCATGTGGGGCCATTATACAGTATGGAGCATCAAGTGTGGCCTTATACAGTATGGAGCATCATGTGTGGCTATTATACAGTATGGAGCATCATGTGGGGCCATTATACAGTATGGAGCATGATGTGTGGCCATTATACAGTATGGAGCATCGGGCCATTATACAGTATGGAGCATCAGGCCATTATACAGTATAGAGCATCATGTGTGGCCATTATACAGTATGGAGCATCATGTGTGGCCTTATACAGTATGGAGCATCATGTGGGACCATTATACAGTATGGAGCATCAAGTGTGGCCTTATACAGTATGGAGCATCATGTGTGGCCTTATACAGTATGGAGCATCATGTGTGGCTATTATACAGTATGGAGCATCATGTGGGGCCATTATACAGTATGGAGCATCAAGTGTGGCCTTATACAGTATGGAGCATCATGTGTGGCTATTATACAGTATGGAGCATCATGTGGGACCATTATACAGTATGGAGCAACATGTGTGGCCATTATACAGTATGGAGCACTGTGTGGCCATTATACAGTATGGAGCATCATGTGTGGCCATTATACAGTATGGAGCAACATGTGGGGCCATTATACAATATGGAGCATCATGTGTGGCCATTATACAGTATGGAGCAACATGTGTGGCCATTATACAGTATGGAGCATCGTGGGGCCATTATACAGTATGGAGCACTGTGTGGCCATTATACAGTATGGAGCATCGTGGGGCCATTATACAGTATGGAGCACTGTGTGGTCATTATACAGTATGGAGCACTGTGTGGTCATTATACAGTATGGAGCACTGTGTGGCCATTATACAGTATGGAGCATCATGTGTGGCCATTATACAGTATGGAGCACTGTGTGGCCATTATACAGTATGGAGCACTGTGTGGCCATTATACAGTATGGAGCATCATGTGTGGCCATTATACAGTATGGAGCACTGTGTGGTCATTATACAGTATGGAGCACTGTGTGGCCATTATACAGTATGGAGCATCATGTGTGGCCATTATACAGTATGGAGCACTGTGTGGCCATTATACAGTATGGAGCATCGTGGGGCCATTATATAGTATGGAGCACTGTGTGGTCATTATACAGTATGGAGCATCATGTGTGGCCATTATACAGTATGGAGCATCATGTGGGGTCATTATACAGTATAGAGCACTGTGTGGCCATTATACAGTATGGAGCATCATGTGGGGTCATTATACAGTATAGAGCACTGTGTGGCCATTATACAGTATGGAGCACTGTGTGGCCATATTTTTTTCTGTTTACAATTATTGTTTATGAAACAGAGTGATCAGCAGTGCTAAATGGGTGTGGTTGGGGCGTGGATATGGGTGTGACTAGTTACGAAATGAGTGTGGTCAGGGGCGTGGCCTAAAATTTGCCACAGCGCGCGCTGCTACTTTTGTCCCTCTTTGCCTTCTTCAGAGGTTGGGAGGTATGGGAAGCCTGCTTGTTATTTGTTTTCATACTGAAATCCGTGGGTATTTATGAAGTTGTGGTTCCATTTTACATTCGATGATCTTCTCCAATAATTATAGTTTTCCAAAAATAATATCTCAATCCGTGGAGCTCAGTGATAGAAATTTAGGATTGGACAGCGCCCTCCAGTGGTCACATAGAATAATTACCGTACACACATTGGGTGAATGTAAGTGAACAGCGCCCTCCAGTGGTCACATAGAATAATTACACACATTGGCTCAATGTTAAATAATAAAAGGTATCGACCACTGACTATCGACTATTACAAGGAACTAAACAAGTTGTCTGCCTGAGAAATCCACAAGAGCCGATGACCTGATACCAGAAAGTCTATTAAATGGCTGCAAATTCTTCCTGGAAAACACAGGGACTGATACTGATTCTGTGGTGAAACTTATAAAATTCATCCTCAGCCACAATTACTTTGAGTTTGACAAGAAGATCTATCTACAGGAGACTGGCACAGCGATGGGCAGTAAAATGGCCCCGCAGTATGCAAATCTGTTCATGGCCGAGCTTGAAGGCGACTTTTTGTCCTCATGTCCCATCAGGCCTATCGCCGTTACATTGATGATATTTTAATCATCTGGACGGAGTCTGAGCCGCAGCTAAAGACGTTCCATGAACAGTTTAATTAACTTCATCCAACCATCAACTTAACACTCAACTACTCCTGCACTGAAATTAACTTTTTGGACACCATCATTAGGCTGCAGAACATTAAAATGGAGACATCCCTGTATCAGAAGCCAATCGACCGTCCAACATACCTTAAATGGGACAGTTTCCATCCAAAACACATAAAAATCTCCATTGTCTACAGCCAAGCCATCAGATACAATCGTATATGTTCCAACCCCATGGACAGGGATGAACACCTTGGTCGCCTCAGAAAGACCTTTTTGAATCCGGGCGACCATCCAAGAACAACTGAAAATCAGATCACAAGAACCACCGGAATATCAAGGAATCACCTGCTACATTACAAAGCTAAAGAAGAAAATAACCGGGTGCCTCTAGTAGTCACCTACAATTCAGATCTGGAGGTGCTAAGGGGAGCTGCACGGAAATTACAACCTTTACTACAAAAAGATGCCGATTACAATCCATTTTTTCCAGACCCCCCACTACTGTGTTTTAGGCAGCCCCCAAATCTAAGAAGCATCATTGTAAATAGCTCCCTGTCCTCCAACAGCTGCAGGAACCTTTCCTTGCAACCAGAAAAAATGTAAAACCTGTCCAATTATAATGACCACGGACAAGATAATGATCCCCAATGAGATACCAGGTACCTTCAGCTGCGTCACTTCTAATGGGGTGTACTTAATTATTTGTACTAAATGTGGGTCTGTATGTGTGGGAGACAGGGCAGAAGCTGAGAACAAGGATGAATTTTCATCGCCACACAATAAGAGAAAAAAGAATGGATCTACCTGTGGCAATACATTTCTGTCTCCCATATCACAGCATTATGGACATGAAATTACTTGTACTAAAAGGTAACTTCAAATCTCAGAGACACAGAAGAGTCTGGGAATATAAACTGATGACGACCTTTGACACTCTCAGTGCAGGAATGAATGTGTCGCATGATTTTATGTCTTTTTACATCAATTAAAGAACTTGCCCCTCAGACTATAAGGGGTCATCACAACAGAGACCCTAATCACAGGACAATAAAACATTCCTTATCTAGGAGCTGGCCCAATATTTATAGACAACTGTTTATCACTTATCACTCTCACGTAATGACAGTTCTGTGCTGTGTTGTGCATAAATATGTGATTCTTCAGAATTTGCTTTAGTCTTTGCCTGATGAAGAGGTGTATGTAGTGTCGATGGCTTGTAATTTGTTACCATCTTTTCAGTTCGCCATTAATAGGTATCAACCACTGAGGACTCTCAATTCTAAATATTTTTCTGTCTACCAAGTTATATATCTTTCCTGTGTAAATGAATAGTGACCTCCAGTGGTCACACAGAATAATTGCACACATTGGGCCGACTGTAAATGAACAGTGACCTCTAGTGGTCAGATATAGTAATTATATGTCTGGCTGATTGTAAACTAACTGCGCCCTCCTGTGGTAAGATAGAATAATTACACATATTGGGCTGAATATAAGTAAACATTGCAGGCCAGTGGGCAGATATAGTAATTACACATATCTAGGTGAATGTACATGAACCTCTAGTGGTCAGAAATAGTAATTAGTAAATAGTAATTACCCACGTCTGGCTAATACGCTAACCAGGGATTCAAGCTAGAGGAGGCTAATTTGCATATTCCAGGAGCCTTCTGGGAAAAGCAAGGAGTCTCCCTAAGCTAGAAGATCGTTGGGTACAGCCGGGACCAGCTGCTTGGAAAGCATCACCAAACCAGGGATTCAAGCTAGAGGAGGCTAATTTGCATATTCCAGGAGCCTTCTGGGAAAAGCAAGGAGTCTCCCTAAGCTAGAAGATCGTTGGGTACAGCCGGGACCAGCTGCTTGGAAAGCATCACCAAACCAGGGATTCAAGCTAGAGGAGGCTAATTTGCATATTCCAGGAGCCTTCTGGGAAAAGCAAGGAGTCTCCCTAAGCTAGAAGATCGTTGGGTACAGCCGGGACCAGCTGCTTGGAAAGCATCACCAAACCAGGGATTCAAGCTAGAGGAGGCTAATTTGCATATTCCAGGAGCCTTCTGGGAAAAGCAAGGAGTCTCCCTAAGCTAGAAGATCGTTGGGTACAGCCGGGACCAGCTGCTTGGAAAGCATCACCAAACCGCGCGCCGTAAGGACATTAATGCAAGAGAGCTTGGCTGAGTAGATTACACAAGAAGGAAAACACACAGCAAGTCAGCAGGATCTAGGAGCAACATGGCAGATGTGACAACCTACATGGTGAGCTGCAGCATGTGCTACATGTTCACAGATCGACCAGAAGAAGAATCCAATTTCACCTGTCAGAAGTGTAGACTAGTGGCCCTTTTAGAAGAAAAGGTGCGGGGTCTGGAAGAAAGAATAGCAACTTTGAAACTCATCAAAGAGAATGAAGACTTTCTAGACAGAACAGAAGCATCTCTACTGGTCACAGAAGGTGAAAAAAGTGTCAGAGAACCTCCAAAAGCAGATGAGTGGAAGCATGTGACCAAAAGAAGCAAGAAGACCATGGAGAAATCACCAACCACACAACTGAAGAACCGATATCAAATCTTTGTAGAGGATGAAGATGGCACACCTAAGGATGAAGCAATACCAGCAAGCAAAAAAGAAAAGGGCACACAGCAACAAGTGACAGCAAAAAGTACAGCCAAGAAGCAACGAAGAGTGGTGGTGGTGGGAGACTCACTACTGAGAGGCACCGAAGCAGCCATCTGCAGACCGGACATAACTGCAAGAGAAGTATGCTGCCTTCCAGGTGCGATGATCAAGGATGTGACCGATAGGATACCAAAGCTCTTCAGCTCCAAGGACGTCCACCCATTTCTTCTGATACATGTTGGCACCAATGACATGGCAAGGAAGGACCTACCGACAATCTGCAAGGACTTTGAAGAGTTGGGGAAGAAAGTAAAGGAACTGGATGCACAGGTAGTTTTTTCTTCTATCCTTCCAGTAGACGGGCATGGCACCAGGAGATGGAACAGGATCCTTGATGCAAACAACTGGCTAAGACGATGGTGCAGACAACAAGGATTTGGATTCCTGGACCACGGTGTGAATTACTGGTACGATGGACTCCTCGCCAGAGATGGACTACACCTCAACAAACCTGGGAAACACACATTCGCCAGAAGACTCGCTACACTCATCAGGAGGGCGTTAAACTAGAAGAAGAGGGGACGGGAAGAAAAACATTAGACTCGAACAAAGACGACCCAGGAAAACATACTCAGAAGGGAGGTAAGAACATTTCTAAAACAATCCACAGCGAGGAGATTGGAACAAAACAAAATCCTCTAAACTGCATGCTCGCAAACGCCAGAAGCCTGACAAACAAGATGGAAGAACTAGAAGCAGAAATATCTACAGGTAACTTTGACATAGTGGGAATAACCGAGACATGGTTAGATGAAAGCTATGACTGGGCAGTTAACTTACAGGGTTACAGTCTGTTTAGAAAGGATCGTAAAAATCGGAGAGGAGGAGGGGTTTGTCTCTATGTAAAGTCTTGTCTAAAGTCCACTTTAAGGGAGGATATTAGCGAAGGAAATGAGGATGTCGAGTCCATATGGGTCGAAATTCATGGAGGGAAAAATGGTAACAAAATTCTCATTGGGGTCTGTTACAAACCCCCAAATATAACAGAAAGCATGGAAAGTCTACTTCTAAAGCAGATAGATGAAGCTGCAACCCATAATGAGGTCCTGGTTATGGGGGACTTTAACTACCCGGATATTAACTGGGAAACAGAAACCTGTGAAACCCATAAAGGCAACAGGTTTCTGCTAATAACCAAGAAAAATTATCTTTCACAATTGGTGCAGAATCCAACCAGAGGAGCAGCACTTTTAGACCTAATACTATCTAATAGACCTGACAGAATAACAAATCTGCAGGTGGTTGGGCATTTAGGAAATAGCGACCACAATATTGTGCAGTTTCACCTGTCTTTCACTAGGGGGACTTGTCAGGGAGTCACAAAAACACTGAACTTTAGGAAGGCAAAGTTTGACCAGCTTAGAGATGCCCTTAATCTGGTAGACTGGGACAATATCCTCAGAAATGAGAATACAGATAATAAATGGGAAATGTTTAAGAACATCCTAAATAGGCAGTGTAAGCGGTTTATACCTTGTGGGAATAAAAGGACTAGAAATAGGAAAAACCCAATGTGGCTAAACAAAGAAGTAAGACAGGCAATTAACAGTAAAAAGAAAGCATTTGCACTACTAAAGCAGGATGGCACCATTGAAGCTCTAAAAAACTATAGGGAGAAAAATACTTTATCTAAAAAACTAATTAAAGCTGCCAAAAAGGAAACAGAGAAGCACATTGCTAAGGAGAGTAAAACTAATCCCAAACTGTTCTTCAACTATATCAATAGTAAAAGAATAAAAACTGAAAATGTAGGCCCCTTAAAAAATAGTGAGGAAAGAATGGTTGTAGATGACGAGGAAAAAGCTAACATATTAAACACCTCCTTCTCCACGGTATTCACGGTGGAAAATGAAATGCTAGGTGAAATCCCAAGAAACAATGAAAACCCTATATTAAGGGTCACCAATCTAACCCAAGAAGAGGTGCGAAACCGGCTAAATAAGATTAAAATAGATAAATCTCCGGGTCCGGATGGCATACACCCACGAGTACTAAGAGAACTAAGTAATGTAATAGATAAACCATTATTTCTTATTTTTAGGGACTCTATAGCGACGGGGTCTGTTCCGCAGGACTGGCGCATAGCAAATGTGGTGCCAATATTCAAAAAGGGCTCTAAAAGTGAACCTGGAAATTATAGGCCAGTAAGTCTAACCTCTATTGTTGGTAAAATATTTGAAGGGTTTCTGAGGGATGTTATTCTGGATTATCTCAATGAGAACTGTTTAACTCCATATCAGCATGGGTTTATGAGAAATCGCTCCTGTCAAACCAATCTAATCAGTTTTTATGAAGAGGTAAGCTATAGACTGGACCACGGTGAGTCATTGGACGTGGTATATCTCGATTTTTCCAAAGCGTTTGATACCGTGCCGCACAAGAGGTTGGTACACAAAATGAGAATGCTTGGTCTGGGGGAACATGTGTGTAAATGGGTTAGTAACTGGCTTAGTGATAGAAAGCAGAGGGTGGTTATAAATGGTATAGTCTCTAACTGGGTCGCTGTGACCAGTGGGGTACCGCAGGGGTCAGTATTGGGACCTGTTCTCTTCAACATATTCATTAATGATCTGGTAGAAGGTTTACACAGTAAAATATCGATATTTGCAGATGATACAAAACTATGTAAAGCAGTTAATACAAGAGAAGATAGTATTCTGCTACAGATGGATCTGGATAAGTTGGAAACTTGGGCTGAAAGGTGGCAGATGAGGTTTAACAATGATAAATGTAAGGTTATACACATGGGAAGAGGGAATCAATATCACCATTACACACTGAACGGGAAACCCCTGGGTAAATCTGACAGGGAGAAGGACTTGGGGATCCTAGTTAATGATAAACTTACCTGGAGCAGCCAGTGCCAGGCAGCAGCTGCCAAGGCAAACAGGATCATGGGGAGCATTAAAAGAGGTCTGGATACACATGATGAGAGCATTATACTGCCTCTGTACAAATCCCTAGTTAGACCGCACTGGACTGTGTCCAGTTTTGGGCACCGGTGCTCAGGAAGGATATAATGGAACTAGAGAGAGTACAAAGGAGGGCAACAAAATTAATAAAGGGGATGGGAGAACTACAATACCCAGATAGATTAGAGAAATTAGGATTATTTAGTCTAGAAAAAAGACGACTGAGGGGCGATCTAATAACCATGTATAAGTATATAAGGGGACAATACAAATATCTCGCTGAGGATCTGTTTATACCAAGGAAGGTGACGGGCACAAGGGGGCATTCTTTGCGTCTGGAGGAGAGAAGGTTTTTCCACCAACATAGAAGAGGATTCTTTACTGTTAGGGCAGTGAGAATCTGGAATTGCTTGCCTGAGGAGGTGGTGATGGCGAACTCAGTCGAGGGGTTCAAGAGAGGCCTGGATGTCTTCCTGGAGCAGAACAATATTGTATCATACAATTATTAGGTTCTGTAGAAGGACGTAGATCTGGGGATTTATTATGATGGAATATAGGCTGAACTGGATGGACAAATGTCTTTTTTCGGCCTTACTAACTATGTTACTATGTTACTATGTAATAATTGTCATCTTGTAATGTTGAAATGAACAGTGCCCTCTGGTGCTCACATGCAGTAATTACATGTACATTTGTGCGTTTCCTGCTGTAGTGTAGGCTTAGAATATATTGGTTGGAAAATGGACTTTCTTTCTAGATTCCACAATGGAGGACGACACCGAGGAGCAAGGAGGCACCGGAGATGAGGGAGAAACCACGTCCCTAATGCCAGGATCAGAGCAGCCGCCGAGCCTGCCCAAGAAATTCACAGCCGTCCTGCCTGTTCAGGGGGCAAAAAGGAAGAAGAAGAGCAGCGCGCCCAAAACACAGCTGTCCAACAAACCGCAGGACTTCCAAGTAAGAATCATCGGAGAGAAGAGTCTGTGACTGTACAAAGTACAGAAACTAATGTGTGTACACAGCGACTGCACCAGCAGAATAGTGAGTGCAGCTCTTGAGAATAATACAGGAGGTAACTCAGGATCAGTAATGTAATGTATGTACACAGTGACTGCACCAGCAGAATAGTGAGTGCAGCTCTGGGGTATAATACAGGATGTAACTCAGGATCAGTAATGTAATGTATGTACACAGTGACTGCACCAGCAGAATAGTGAGTGCAGCTCTGGGGTATAATACAGGATATAACTCAGGATCAGTAATGTAATGTATGTACACAGTGACTGCACCAGCAGAATAGTGAGTGCAGCTTTGGAGTATAATACAGTATGTAACTCAGGATCAGTAATGTATGTACACAGTGACTGCACCAGCAGAATAGTGAGTGCAGCTCTGGAGTATAATACAGGATGTAACTCAGGATCAGTAATGTAATGTATGTACACAGTGACTGCACCAGCAGAATAGTGAGTGCAGCTCTGGGGTATAATACAGGAGGCAACTCAGGATCAGTAATGTAATGTATGTACACAGTGACTGCACCAGCAGAATAGTGAGTGCAGCTCTGGGGTATAATACAGGATGTAACTCAGGATCAGTAATGTAATGTATGTACACAGTGACTGCACCAGCAGAATAGTGAGTGCAGCTCTGGAGTATAATACAGGAGGTAACTCAGGATCAGTAATGTAATGTGTGTACACAGTGACTGCACCAGCAGAATAGTGAGTGCAGCTTTGGAGTATAATACAGTATGTAACTCAGGATCAGTAATGTATGTACACAGTGACTGCACCAGCAGAATAGTGAGTGCAGCTCTGGGGTATAATACAGGATGTAACTCAGGATCAGTAATGTATGTACACAGTGACTGCACCAGCAGAATAGTGAGTGCAGCTCTGGAGTATAATACAGGATGTAACTCAGGATCAGTAATGTAATGTATGTACACAGTGACTGCACCAGCAGAATAGTGAGTGCAGCTCTGGAGTATAATACAGGATGTAACTCAGGATCAGTAATGTAATGTATGTACACAGTGACTGCACTAGCAGAATAGTGAGTGCAGCTCTGGAGTATAATACAGGATGTAACTCAGGATCAGTAATGTAATGTATGTACACAGTGACTGCACCAGCAGAATAGTGAGTGCAGCTCTGGAGTATAATACAGGATGTAACTCAGGATCAGTAATGTAATGTATGTACACAGTGACTGCACTAGCAGAATAGTGAGTGCAGCTCTGGAGTATAATACAGGATGTAACTCAGGATCAGTAATGTAATGTATGTACACAGTGACTGCACCAGCAGAATAGTGAGTGCAGCTCTGGAGTATAATACAGGATGTAACTCAGGATCAGTAATGTAATGTATGTACACAGTGACTGCACCAGCAGAATAGTGAGTGCAGCTCTGGAGTATAATACAGTATGTAACTCAGGATCAGTAATGTAATGTATGTACACAGTGACTGCACCAGCAGAATAGTGAGTACAGGTCTGGAGTATAATACAGGAGGTAACTCAGGATCAGTAATGTAATGTATGTACACAGTGACTGCACCAGCACAATAGTGAGTGCAGCTCTGGAGTATAATACAGGATGTAACTCCGGATCAGTAATGTAATGTATGTACACAGTGACTGCACCAGCAGAATAGTGAGTGCAGCTCTTGAGAATAATACAGGAGGTAACTCAGGATCAGTAATGTAATGTATGTACACAGTGACTGCACCAGCAGAATAGTGAGTGCAGCTCTGGGGTATAATACAGGATGTAACTCAGGATCAGTAATGTAATGTATGTACACAGTGACTGCACCAGCAGAATAGTGAGTGCAGCTCTGGGGTATAATACAGGATATAACTCAGGATCAGTAATGTAATGTATGTACACAGTGACTGCACCAGCAGAATAGTGAGTGCAGCTTTGGAGTATAATACAGTATGTAACTCAGGATCAGTAATGTATGTACACAGTGACTGCACCAGCAGAATAGTGAGTGCAGCTCTGGAGTATAATACAGGATGTAACTCAGGATCAGTAATGTAATGTATGTACACAGTGACTGCACCAGCAGAATAGTGAGTGCAGCTCTGGGGTATAATACAGGAGGCAACTCAGGATCAGTAATGTAATGTATGTACACAGTGACTGCACCAGCAGAATAGTGAGTGCAGCTCTGGGGTATAATACAGGATGTAACTCAGGATCAGTAATGTAATGTATGTACACAGTGACTGCACCAGCAGAATAGTGAGTGCAGCTCTGGAGTATAATACAGGAGGTAACTCAGGATCAGTAATGTAATGTGTGTACACAGTGACTGCACCAGCAGAATAGTGAGTGCAGCTTTGGAGTATAATACAGTATGTAACTCAGGATCAGTAATGTATGTACACAGTGACTGCACCAGCAGAATAGTGAGTGCAGCTCTGGGGTATAATACAGGATGTAACTCAGGATCAGTAATGTATGTACACAGTGACTGCACCAGCAGAATAGTGAGTGCAGCTCTGGAGTATAATACAGGATGTAACTCAGGATCAGTAATGTAATGTATGTACACAGTGACTGCACCAGCAGAATAGTGAGTGCAGCTCTGGAGTATAATACAGGATGTAACTCAGGATCAGTAATGTAATGTATGTACACAGTGACTGCACTAGCAGAATAGTGAGTGCAGCTCTGGAGTATAATACAGGATGTAACTCAGGATCAGTAATGTAATGTATGTACACAGTGACTGCACCAGCAGAATAGTGAGTGCAGCTCTGGAGTATAATACAGGATGTAACTCAGGATCAGTAATGTAATGTATGTACACAGTGACTGCACTAGCAGAATAGTGAGTGCAGCTCTGGAGTATAATACAGGATGTAACTCAGGATCAGTAATGTAATGTATGTACACAGTGACTGCACCAGCAGAATAGTGAGTGCAGCTCTGGAGTATAATACAGGATGTAACTCAGGATCAGTAATGTAATGTATGTACACAGTGACTGCACCAGCAGAATAGTGAGTGCAGCTCTGGAGTATAATACAGTATGTAACTCAGGATCAGTAATGTAATGTATGTACACAGTGACTGCACCAGCAGAATAGTGAGTACAGGTCTGGAGTATAATACAGGAGGTAACTCAGGATCAGTAATGTAATGTATGTACACAGTGACTGCACCAGCACAATAGTGAGTGCAGCTCTGGAGTATAATACAGGATGTAACTCCGGATCAGTAATGTAATGTATGTACACAGTGACTGCACCAGCAGAATAGTGAGTGCAGCTCTGGGGTATAATACAGGAGGTAACTCAGGATCAGTAATGTAATGTGTGTACACAGTGACTGCACCAGCAGAATAGTGAGTGCAGCTCTGGAGTATAATACAGGAGGTAACTCAGGATCAGTAATGTAATGTATGTACACAGTGACTGCACCAGCAGAATAGTGAGCGCAGCTCTGGGGTATAATACAGGATGTAACTCAGGATCAGTAATGTAATGTATATACACAGTGACTGCACCAGCAGAATAGTAAGTGCAGCTCTGGAGTATAATATAGGATGTAACTCAGGATCAGTAAGTAATGTATGTACACAGTGACTGCACCAGCAGAATAGCGAGTGCAGCTCTGGAGTATAATACATGATGTAACTCAGGATCAGTGATGTAATGTATATACACAGTGACTGCACCAGCAGAATAGTGAGTGCAGCTCTGGAGTATAATATAGGATGTAACTCAGGATCAGTAATGTAATGTATGTACACAGTGACTGCACCAGCAGAATAGTGAGTGCAGGTCTGGAGTATAACACAGGATGTAACTCAGGATCAGTAATGTAATGTATGTACACAGTGACTGCACCAGCAGAATAGTGAGTGCAGCTCTGGGGTATAATACAAGAGGTAACTCAGGATCAGTAATGTGTGTACACAGTGACTGCACCAGCAGAATAGTGAGTGCAGCTTTGGAGTATAATACAGTATGTAACTCAGGATCAGTAATGTAATGTATGTACACAGTGACTGCACCAGCAGAATAGTGAGTGCAGCTCTGGAGTATAATACAGGAGGTAACTCAGGATCAGTAATGTAATGTGTGTACACAGTGACTGCACCAGCAGAATAGTGAGTGCAGCTCTGGAGTATAATACAGGAGGTAACTCAGGATCAGTAATTTAATGTATGTACACAGTGACTGCACCAGCAGAATAGTGAGTGCAGCTCTGGGGTATAATACAGGAGGTAACTCAGGATCAGTAATGTAATGTATGTACACAGTGACTGCACCAGCAGAATAGTGAGTGCAGCTCTGGGGTATAATACAGGAGGTAACTCAGGATCAGTAATGTAATGTATGTACACAGTGACTGCACCAGCAGAATAGTGAGTGCAACTCTGGGGTATAATACAGGAGGTAACTCAGGATCAGTAATGTAATGTGTGTACACAGTGACTGCACCAGCAGAATAGTGAGTGCAGCTCTGGAGTATAATACAGGAGGTAACTCAGGATCAGTAATGTAATGTATGTACACAGTGACTGCACCAGCAGAATAGTGAGCGCCCGCTCTGGGGTATAATACAGGATGTAACTCAGGATCAGTAATGTAATGTATATACACAGTGACTGCACCAGCAGAATAGTGAGTGCAGCTCTGGAGTATAATATAGGATGTAACTCAGGATCAGTAATGTAATGTATGTACACAGTGACTGCACCAGCGGAATAGCGAGTGCAGCTCTGGAGTATAATACATGATGTAACTTAGGATCAGTAATGTAATGTATGTACACAGTGACTGCACCAGCAGAATAGTGAGTGCAGCTCTGGGGTATAATACAGGAGGTAACTCAGGATCAGTAATGTAATGTATATACACAGTGACTGCACCAGCAGAATAGTGAGTGCAGCTCTGGAGTATAATATAGGATGTAACTCAGGATCAGTAATGTAATGTATGTACACAGTGACTGCACCAGCAGAATAGCGAGTGCAGCTCTGGAGTATAATACATGATGTAACTCAGGATCAGTAATGTAATGTATGTACACAGTGACTGCACCAGCAGAATAGTGAGTGCAGCTCTGGGGTATAATACAGGAGGTAACTCAGGATCAGTAATGTATGTACACAGTGACTGCACCAGCAGAATAGTGAGTGCAGCTCTGGGGTATAATACAGGAGGTAACTCAGGATCAGTAATGTATGTACACAGTGACTGCACCAGCAGAATAGTGAGTGCAGCTCTGGAGTATAATACATGATGTAACTCAGGATCAGTAATGTAATGTATGTACACAGTGACTGCACCAGCAGAATAGTGAGTGCAGCTCTGGGGTATAATACAGGAGGTAACTCAGGATCAGTAATGTATGTACACAGTGACTGCACCAGCAGAATAGTGAGTGCAGCTTTGGGGTATAATACAGGATGTAACTCAGGATCAGTAATGTAATGTATGTACACAGTGACTGCACCAGCAGAATAGTGAGTGCAGCTCTGGAGTATAATACAGGATGTAACTCAGGATCAGTAATGTAATGTATGTACACAGTGACTGCACCAGCAGAATAGTGAGTGCAGCTCTGGAGTATAATACAGGATGTAGCTCAGGATCAGTAATGTAATGTATGTACACCGTGACTGCACCAGCAGAATAGTGAGTGCAGCTCTGGAGTATAATACAGGATGTAACTCAGGATCAGTAATGTATGTACACAGTGACTGCACCAGCAGAATAGTGAGTGCAGCTCTGGAGTATAATACAGGATGTAGCTCAGGATCAGTAATGTAATGTATGTACACAGTGACTGCACCAGCAGAATAGTGAGTGCAGCTCTGGAGTATAATACAGGATGTAACTCAGGATCAGTAATATAATGTATGTACACAGTGACTGCACCAGCAGAATAGTGAGTGCAGCTCTGGAGTATAATACAGGATGTAGCTCAGGATCAGTAATGTAATGTATGTACACAGTGACTGCACCAGCAGAATAGTGAGTGCAGCTCTGGAGTATAATACAGGATGTAGCTCAGGATCAGTAATGTAATGTATGTACACAGTGACTGCACCAGCAGAATAGTGAGTGCAGCTCTGGGGTATAATACAGGATGTAACTCAGGATCAGTAATATAATGTATGTACACCGTGACTGCACCAGCAGAATAGTGAGTGCAGCTCTGGAGTATAATACAGGATGTAACTCAGTATCAGTAATGTAATGTATGTACACCGTGACTGCACCAGCAGAATAGTGAGTGCAGCTCTGGAGTATAATACAGGATGTAACTCAGGATCAGTAATGTAATGTATGTACACAGTGACTGCACCAGCAGAATAGTGAGTGCAGCTCTGGAGTATAACACAGGATGTAACTCAGGATCAGTAATGTAATGTATGTACACAGTGACTGCACCAGCAGAATAGTGAGTGCAGCTCTGGAGTATAATACAGGATGTAACTCAGGATCAGTAATGTAATGTATGTACACAGTGACTGCACCAGCAGAATAGTGAGTGCAGCTCTGGAGTATAATACAG
The DNA here is from genome assembly GCF_032444005.1 of Ranitomeya imitator. Taxonomy (NCBI): domain Eukaryota; kingdom Metazoa; phylum Chordata; class Amphibia; order Anura; family Dendrobatidae; genus Ranitomeya; species Ranitomeya imitator. The sequence continues at coordinate 1,227,763,462 of NC_091282.1, forward strand.
GATGTAACTCAGGATCAGTAATGTAATGTATGTACACAGTGACTGCACCAGCAGAATAGTGAGTGCAGCTCTGGAGTATAATACAGGAGATAGCTCAGGATCAGTAATGTAATGTATGTACACCGTGACTGCACCAGCAGAATAGTGAGTGCAGCTCTGGAGTATAATACAGGATGTAACTCAGGATCAGTAATGTAATGTATGTACACAGTGACTGCACCACCAGAATAGTGAGTGCAGCTCTGGAGTATAATACAGGATGTAACTCAGGATCAGTAATGTAATGTATGTACACAGTGACTGCACCAGCAGAATAGTGAGTGCAGCTCTGGAGTATAATACAGGATGTAACTCAGGATCAGTAATGTAATGTATGTACACAGTGACTGCACCAGCAGAATAGTGAGTGCAGCTCTGGAGTATAATACAGGATGTAACTCAGGATCAGTAATGTAATGTATGTACACAGTGACTGCACCAGCAGAATAGTGAGTGCAGCTCTGGAGTATAATACAGGATGTAACTCAGGATCAGTAATGTAATGTATGTACACAGTGACTGCACCAGCAGAATAGTGAGTGCAGCCCTGGAGTATAATACAGGAGATAGCTCAGGATCAGTAATGTAATGTATGTACACCGTGACTGCACCAGCAGAATAGTGAGTGCAGCTCTGGAGTATAATACAGGATGTAACTCAGGATCAGTAATGTAATGTATGTACACAGTGACTGCACCAGCAGAATAGTGAGTGCAGCTCTGGGGTATAATACAGGAGGTAACTCAGGATCAGTAATGTAATGTATGTACACAGTGACTGCACCAGCAGAATAGTGAGTGCAGCTCTGGAGTATAATACAGGAGATAGCTCAGGATCAGTAATGTAATGTATGTACACAGTGACTGCACCAGCAGAATAGTGAGTGCAGCTCTGGAGTCCTGCTTTGATTTCTCACTGTCTCGTTAGATCAGAGTTCGGGTGATTGAGGGACGTCAATTACTCGGGATCAACATTAAGCCTGTTGTGAAGGTGACGGTCGCTGGTCAGACCAAAAGAACGCGGATACGGAAGGGCAACAGTCCGTTCTTTGATGAGGTATCATCTGTCCATTGTTCCGGATTCTTCCGTCTTGTGTATGACGAAATCACTTTTCTGTATCTTTTTATTTTAGACTTTTTTCTTCAACTTCTTTGAGTCTCCTGCGGAGCTGTTTGATGAGCCGGTGTTCCTGACAGTGAGTGTTCAAGTGTCCGGGGGACGACCGCATAAACTGGCAGTGGTAGAAGCCACGGGGTCCGGCAGCCTGCTATTCCTTCACTCTCTGCTGCAGCGGCACCTCAGCTGCTGCAGAACATCATCATGTACCTCAGCTGCTGCAGAACCGTATCATGTACCTCTGCTGCTGCAGAACCTCATCATACACCTCAGCTGCTGCAGAACCGCATCATATACCTCAGCTGCTGCAGAACCGCATCACACACCTCAGCTGCTGCAGAACCTCATCACACACCTTAGCTGCTGCAGAACCTCATCATATACCTCAGCTGCTGCAGAACCTCATCATACACCTCAGCTGCTGCAGAACCTCATCATATACCTCAGCTGCTGCAGAACCTCATCATACACCTCAGCTGCTGCAGAACCTCATCATATACCTCAGCTGCTGCAGAACCGCATCATATACCTCAGCTGCTGCAGAACCTCATCATATACCTCAGCTGCTGCAGAACCTCATCATATACCTCAGCTGCTGCAGAACCTCATCATATACCTCAGCTGCTGCAGAACCTCATCACATGCCTTAGTTGCTGCAGAACCTCACCATACACCTCAGCTGCTGCAGAACCTCATCATACATCTCAGCTGCTGCAGAACCTCATCACATGCCTTAGTTGCTGCAGAACCTCACCATACACCTCAGCTACTGCAGAACCTCATCATACACCTCAGCTGCTGCAGAACCTCATCACATGCCTTAGTTGTTGCAGAACCTCACCGTACACCTCAGCTGCTGCAGAACCTCATCATGCACCTCAGCTGCTGCAGAACCTCATCATGCACCTCAGCTGCTGCAGAACCTCATCATACACCTCAGCTGCTGCAGAACCTCGTCACATGCTTTAGTTGCTGCAGAACCTCACCATACACCTCAGCTGCTGCAGAACCTCATCATGTACCTCAGCTACTGCAGAACCTCATCATGCACCTCAGCTGCTGCAGAACCTCATCATACACCTCAGCTGCTGCAGAACCTCATCATACACCTCAGCTGCTGCAGAACCTCATGCACTTCCGCTGCTGCAGAATCTCATCATAAATCTCAGCTGCTGCAGAACCTCATCATGCACCTCAGCTGCTGCAGAACCTCATCACATACCTCAGCTGCTGCAGAACTGCATCATACACCTCAGCTGCTGCAGACCCTCATCATATACCTCAGCTGCCTGCCATTCTGTGGTCTGTTGTCCTGCTGTGACTTGTAGTGCTCTGATCCCTGTGGTATTAATCTGGTTGTCTCCTCCTTATCTCAGGTCTTAGACTCCCGCTCCCTCAGGACGGATTCTGTGATTGGAGAGTTTCGGGTGAGCTCCTCGCACGCCGTCCGGTCCTGGAACCCGCGGCTGCCATCTTTGTATCTGCCTATAATGTTCATTCCGTTGTTTATCTCATATTCTACTCCTGTCACCTCCAGAGCTGCAATCACAATTCTGCTCTCCCCTGTCCCCTCTGATTCAATGTCTGTTCAGATCTCGCTGCTTTTGGATCCATTGTGGGGGGTGTAATATATTGACCTGATGTAAGTGGACACTTACAGCCGGCAGATCTGTGACCGCAGCTTGCGTTGTGACTGGAGGTATGATTGGAACAGTCAGCGAGGCATTACTCCGAGTACCTATCTTTCCGCCATGCTGTGCCTTGCTGCACCTCTCTTTTCCATCCACCAATTATCTCTGCTTGCTTTCAGTGAATGGGGACATTTTTCTTTACATCCCGATCTCTCCCATGTTCTGGTTGTTTGTTTCAATGTATCAGTGCAAGTAAAATATCTAGTGTTCTATGGTCAGAATACAATTTGTAGCTACCACAATTTGTGTTTAGTCTGTGGCCCCCGGACCGGAGCCCTGCGATCGTCCTCTTACCCGCGGGTATCCGGTTATATCATGTCCTCATCGCTCCACAATGATGACATCACGCTGAGCCCACCAATCGGAGGAGATGTCGGGGAATCCAGCAGGTAGGACAAGGATCGCAGGGCTCCGGACCGGGGACCACGGACTGCTGACGACCACTGGACCAGGGTCCTACAAACCTTTTTGCTCATGTCGAGTATTTTTATTCTTGGCTGATAAAATGCAAAACAATGGACAAGGGCCCCTATTTCTCAGCAGGGTTTATGGAAATCCCACCCACCTTTACATCAGAACATTTGTTAGAAATTATTTCCAGAAACTCGGAACAATCTGGATAAAACTGGTGACCGCTCTTATCAATGCACTACATGGTGGCCCGATTCTAACGCATCGGGTATTCTAGAATATGTATGTCGTTTATTTATGAAGATTTCAGAATAATGCAATAAATACACAGGATTCGGCCGGGCGCGACCAATTAGCGAAGCCAGGGCCAGCTGCAGGTTTTTGAGGGCCCTGGGCGAAAGAGTCTCACAGCCCACGTAGCATATAACACAGCCCACGTAGTATATAGCACAGCCACGTAGTATATAGCACAGCCACGTAGTATATAACACAGCCACGTTGTATATAGCACAGGCACATAGTATATAGCACAGGCACGTAGTATATAACACAGCCACGTAGTATATAGCACAGCCACGTAGTATATAGCACAGCCACGTAGTATATAGCACAGCCACGTAGTATATAGCACAGCCACGTAGTATATAGCACAGCCACGTAGTATATAGCACAGGCACGTAGTATATAACACAGCCACGTAGTATATAGCAGAGCCACATAGTATATAGCACAGCCACGTAGTATATAGCAGCCACATAGTATATAGCACAGACATATAGTATATAGCACAGCCACGTAGTATATAGAAGCCATGTAGTATATAGCAGCCACGTAGTATATAGCCCAGCCACGTAGTATATAGCACAGCCCACGCAGTATATAGCACAGGCACGTAGTATATAGCACAGCTACGTAGTATATAGCACAGCCACATATTATAATGCAGAGCCACATAGTATATAGCACAGTCCATGCAGTATATAACACAGCCCACGTAGTATATAGCACAGCACACGTATATAGCACAGCCCACACAGTATATAACACAGCCCACGTAGTATATAGCACAGCCCATGTAGTATATAGCACAGCCCACGTAGTATATAACACAGCCCACATAGTATATAACGCAGCCAAACTGCATTCCTCGAGGGCCGCAAACAGGTCATGTTTTCAGGATGTCCTTGTATTGCACAGGTGATAATTTAATCACCTGCACAGAATGATTCCAGCACCTTGTGTAATGCAAAGGAAATCTTGAAAACATGTATGGTCTGAGGCCCTCGAGGAATGCAGTTTGACACCCCTGACGTAGTATATAGCACAGCCACATAGTATATTGCACAGCCACGTAGTATATAGCACAGCCATGTAGTGTAGAGCATGGCGATGTGGTATATAACACAGCCCACACAGTATATAACACAGCCCACGCAGTATATAACACAGCCCACATAGTATATAGCACAGCCAACGTAGTATATAACACAGCCACGTAGTATATAGCACAGCCACATAATATATTGCACAGCCATGTAGTATATAGCACAGCCTTGTAGTGTAGAGCACAGCCCACGTAGTATATAACACAGCCTACGTAGTATATAACACAGCCCACGTAGTATATAGCAATGTGGGCACCATATCCCTGTTAAAAAAAATAATTAAAATAAAAAATAGTTATATACTCATCTTCCGGTGGCCCCCGGATCCAGCCCAGGCCTTTAGCGATGTTCCTCGCGACGCTCCTTTCCCAGTAATGCCTTGCGGCAATAACCCGTGATGATGTAGCGGTCTCGTGAGACCACTACGTCATCATGTCGCGAGACCGCTACGTCATCATGGGTCATTGCCGCAATGCATTCTTGGGACCGGAGTGTCGCGAGGAGCGGGAAAGGCTGCCGCGGACGCCGGAAGGTGAGAATATAATGATTTTTTATTTTTTTTATTATTTATAACATTAGATCTTTTTACTATTGATGTTGCATAGGCAGCGTCAATAGTGAAAAGTTGGTCACACTGGGTTAATGGCAGCGTTAACGGACTGCTAAAACGCTATGTGCCTGTGGGCGCTGACTGGAGGGGAGTAGGGAGGGGCCAATTCGCGGCCGGACTGTGCCTGTCGCTGATTGGTCGTGCCCAGCCGGCCGCAACCAATCAGCGACGCGGGATTTCCGTGACAGAGAAACAGACAGACAGACAAACAGACGAAAGTGGACCTTAGACGATTATATGAATAGATGATCATTCCTGCTGTCTTCTCTTCTCCCTACAGATGGATGTCGGGATGATTTATGGAGAAACAAGTACGTGCTCATCTAGAAATGTCTCATATGTCGTGTGACCCCAGTATAGATACCATGCATGTGTATATTTATATACGGTATATATACTGCCCATATAGTATATTACCGTCAGAAATGTACACAGGCCAGGAGGTAGCGTAATAAACGCAGATATGTTGACGGATCTGGTGGTCGCCCTCGGCCGTTTTGCCTCCCGGTAAGTTCAGCTCACTTTTCAAAAAGTTGGCCGAGTTGGGCACGACTGGCAGCAAAATATTTTCCACTGGGGGAGACATAAATAGCGGTTATGCTGGTATTCACCTAACTTTTTCCATTTCAGTTTCATTCCTCTATAAGATCAGGACAAGAGAGGTACTCGAGTTCACCCCATCCTTTACTTGCAGAACATGCCTTCCTAAGAAAATGGCTGCTGCTTTCTGACCCTGAGGATTTCTCAGCAGGGGCAAAGGGCTATTTAAAGGTCAGCCTGTTCGCCCTGGGCCCTGGTGACGAGTGTCCGGTTAGTATTTCTCCACGATATTACTAATAACAAGTAATTATTAAAGCTGCCATATCACCCATCCTCCACTACCCCATGATCCGCAGCTCGTTTCTTGCACCCGGGTTTCGGCACCAATTGTTTGCTGGTGTCATTTGTGCCGATTCGTTCACAGTTTTCCCTTCTGTATTTATGTCTTGTTCTTCATCTACAGGCGGAAAAGAAGGAATCGATAGAGGACAAGGAGGACGTAGAGATGAACCTGCTGCGTCCTGCGGGGGTGGCGCTCCGAGGGGCTCACCTGACGCTCAGAGTTTTCCGCGCAGAAGATTTGCCGCAGAGTAAGTCATGGTGGAAGCTTCGGAAGAGAAGTGGTAGCTCTTGTACAGAGCAGAAATAGGTGGATGTAGGCACACGATCAGTGGCTTCTCTGGGACAGTCCCTGGTGCCACGTGGCAAAAGTTATACTGGGTAGAATTTGCCTTTGGTAAACAATTTTAACACCACAGTATGAGCTGTTCTGAAAATGATGGTTTCCTAAGGACAATTTAGTTATCTTGTCTGCATTCCATTATAATTGCAGCCGGTGAGGGAAGGACATTGTCCTACAATCTGAGCCCCTCCTGACTGGAGACATGAAGACAAATAATAGAAATCTCTCTTCTGCGCTGATCTTTGATCTTACAGTCTTACCCCTTTTCTGCCAGTCCTACGCATGAGGTCAATCTGAAGTCTGTGATCGGCCTACATGGGCAAATTGGGGGGGTAGCGAGGTGCAAAACTCATCATAACGTGCGGTGTGTCGGAATGGAGGAAGAACATTTAGCATCTTGGCCTTAGCCTTACACTTCGTCCACTTTCCAGGGCTTGTGATCCACTCTCTGTTCTCTCCTTTATCCATCAGTGGATGACGCCATTCTAGACAACGTCAAGCAAATCTTCGGGATCGACAGTAACAAGAAAAACCTGGTGGATCCTTTTGTAGAAATCAGTTTTGCTGGGAAGATGGTAAGTGACTTGTGACCTGTGCTGGCTTATCTCTGACCTTATGATCGTGTTTTTACAGAAGCATTGAACACTGCACCCATGGACACTTAGGGTGTTTAGTTTATCTGTTCGTTGCTTTGTAAAAAAACTAGTGGTGCCTCTAGTAAAATTGTTTTCTTTCAAACATTTATTTTGTTAATTACAATAAATATAGTGACTAATTTAAGGTGAAACGGATACACCATGGCCAGTCTCGTTGCTGTTCTTTGCATCCGTGTGTCATGAATTGACCCCTAAAGCCAAGCAATTGACATAACACAGTAAATCACTTTTGCCTGGACTGTTTCTTTAAATAATTCAGTCGTTCATGTCTTGAAAATGATATTCAGCTATATCTGTTACATCTATAGATCTACAGTGGGTACGGAAAGTATTCAGACCCCTGTATATGTTTCCATTAATTTGTGTCGGGGTAACTTTCCTTTAATTTTTACATTGCAGACTTACAGTAAGATTCTGGAAAAGAACGCCAATCCTCAGTGGAACCAAAGCATCACGTTACCCATCAGGGTGAGTACCAACCATGGGAAAAAGTATTCGCCTCTCTGTATCATAATCATAAGACATCATCAGACCAGACCCCTATAATTACCGATATGTAATTGTATATACAAATATACAGTGGAGGAAATAAGTATTTGACCCCTTGCTGATTTTGTAAGTTTCTCAACTGACAAAGACATGAACAGTCTATAATTTTAAGGGCAGGTTAATTTTAACATTGAGAGATAGAATATCAAAAATAAAATCCAGAAAATCACATTGTATAAATTATATAAGTTTATTTGCATTTTGCAGTGAGAAATAAGTATTTGATCCCCTACCAACCATTAAGAGTTCTGGCTCCTACAGACCAGTCCTGAGTCCTAATCAACTCGTTACCTGCATTAATGACAGCTGTCTTACATAGTCACCTTTATAAAAGATTCCTGTCCACAGACTCAAATAAATCAGTCAGACACTAACCTCTACAACATGGGCAAGACCAAAGAGCTTTCTAAGGATCACAGGGACAAGATCACAGACCTGCACAAAGCTGTAATGGGCTACAAAACCATAAGTAAGACGCTGGGTGAGAACGAGACAACTGTTGGTGCAATAGTAAGAAAATAGAAGAAATACAAAATGACACCTCGCGGGGTATCCTCGATCATGAGGAAGGTGAGAGATGAGCCTAAAACTACACGGAGGATCTTGTTAATGATCTCAAGGCAGCTGGGACCACAGTCACCAAGAAAACCATTGGTAACACATTAAAATCCTGCAGTGCCCGCAATAACATAACATAACATAGTAACATAGTAACATAGTTAGTAAGGCCGAAAAAAGACATTTGTCCATCCAGTTCAGCCTATATTCCGTCATAATAAATCCCCAGATCTACGTCCTTCTACAGAACCTAATAATTGTATGATACAATATTGTTCTGCTCCAGGAAGACATCCAGGCCTCTCTTGAACCCCTCGACTGAGTTCGCCATCACCACCTCCTCAGGCAAGCAATTCCAGATTCTCACTGCCCTAACAGTAAAGAATCCTCTTCTATGTTGGTGGAAAAACCTTCTCTCCTCCAGACGCAAAGAATGCCCCCTTGTGCCCGTCACCTTCCTTGGTATAAACAGATCCTCAGCGAGATATTTGTATTGTCCCCTTATATACTTATACATGGTTATTAGATCGCCCCTCAGTCGTCTTTTTTCTAGACTAAATAATCCTAATTTCGCTAATCTATCTGGGTATTGTAGTTCTCCCATCCCCTTTATTAATTTTGTTGCCCTCCTTTGTACTCTCTCTAGTTCCATTATATCCTTCCTGAGCACCGGTGCCCAAAACTGGACACAGTGCTCCATGTGCGGTCTAATGTCCCCCTGCTCAGGAAGGCACTTGTGCAGGCCGGTCTGAAGTTTGCCAGAGAACACCTGGATGATTCTGTGAGTGATTGGGAGAAGGTGCTGTGGTCGGATGAGACAAAAATTGAGGCCTTTGGCATTAACTCAACTCGCAATGTTTGGAGGAAGAGAAATGCTGCCTATGACCCAAAGAACACCATCCCCACTGTCAAGCATGGAGGTGGAAACATTATGTTTTGGGGGTGTTTCTCTGCTGAGGACACAGGAATACTTCATCGCATCAATGGGAGAATGGATGGAGGCATGTACCGTAGAATCCTGAGTGACAACCTCCTTCCCTCCGCCAGGACATTAAAAATGGGTCATGGCAGGGTCTTCCAGCAAGAGAATGACCCAAAACATACAGCCAAGGCCACAAAGGAGTGGCTCAAAAAGCAGCACATTAAGGTCATGGACCTTAATCCCATAGAAGACTTAAGGTACCTTCACACATAACGATATTGTTAACGATATCGTTGCTATTTGTGACGTAGCAACGATATCGTTAATGAAATCGTTCTGTGTGACAGCGACCAACGATCAGGCCCCTGCTGGGAGATCGTTGGTCGCTGAATAAAGTCCAGAACTTTATTTCGTCGCTGGACTCCCTGGAGACATCGCTGGATCGGCGTGTGTGACACCGATTCAGCGATGTCTTCACTGGTAACCAGGGTAAACATCGGGTAACTAAGCGCAGGGCCGCGCTTAGTAACCCGATGTTTACCCTGGTTACCATGCTAAAAGTAAAAAAAAACAAACAGTACATACTTACCTACAGCCGTCTGTCCTCCAGCGCTGCGCTCTGCTTCTCTGCTCTCCTCCTGTACTGGCTGTGAGCCGGAAAGCAGAGCGGTGACGTCACCGCTCTGCTTTCCGGCTCCCAGACAGTACAGGAGGAGAGCAGAGAAGCAGAGCACAGCGCTGGAGGACGGACGGCTGTAGGTAAGTATCTAGTGTTTGTTTTTTTTTACTTTTAGCATGGTAACCAGGGTAAACATCGGGTTACTAAGCGCGGCCCTGCGCTTAGTTACCCGATGTTTACCCTGGTTACCGGCATCGTTGGTCGCTGGAGAGCGGTCTGTGTGACAGCTCTCCAGCGACCAAACAGCGACGCTGCAGCGATCCGGATCGTTGTCGGTATCGCTGCAGCGTCGCTTAATGTGAAGGGGCCTTTATGGAGGGAGTTGAAGTTCTGAGTTACCAAGCGACAGCCTCAAAATCTTAAGGATTTAAAAATTGATCTGCAAAGAGGAGTGGAGCAAAATCCCTCCTGACATGTGCGCAAACCTCATCATCAGCTACAGGAAACGTCTGACTGCTGGGCTTGCCAACAAGGGTATTACCACCAAGTATTAAGTCTTGTTTGCCAGATATACTTATTTCTCACTGCAAAATGCAAATAAATTTATATAATTTACAAAATGTGATTTTCTGGATTTTATTTCTGATATTCTATCTCTCAATGTTAAAATTAACCGACCCTTAAAATTATAGACTGTTCATGTCTTTGTCAGTCGGCAAACTTACAAAATCAGCAAGGGATCAAATACTTATTTCCCCCACTGTAGATGGCCCAGCTGGAGTGCCCCATAGATGTCACAGCTGAAGTGCCCCATAGCTATCACAGCTGGAGTGCCCCATAGCTATCACAGCTGGAGTGCCCCATAGCTGTCACAGCTGGAGTGCCCCATAGCTGTCACAGCTGGAGTGCCCCATAGATGTCACAGCTGGAGTGCCCCATAGCTATCACAGCTAGAGTGCCCCATAGATATCACAGCTGGAGTGCCCCATAGATATCACAGCTGGAGTGCCCCATAGATATCACAGCTGGAGTGCCCCATGGATATCACAGCTGGAGTGCCCCATAGATGTCACAGCTGGAGTGCCCCATAGCTGTCACAGCTGGAGTGCCCCATAGATGTCACAGCTGGAGTGCCCCATAGCTATCACAGCTGGAGTGCCCCATAGCTATCACAGCTGGAGTGCCCCATAGCTATCACAGCTGGAGTGCCCCATAGCTATCACAGCTGGAGTGCCCCATAGATGTCACAGCTGGAGTGCCCCATGGATATCACAGCTGGAGTGCCCCATAGATATCACAGCTGGAGTGCCCCATAGATGTCACAGCTGGAGTGCCCCATAGATATCACAGCTGGAGTGCCCCATGGCTATCACAGCTGGAGTGCCCCATAGCTATCACAGCTGGAGTGCCCCATAGCTATCACAGCTGGAGTGCCCCATAGATATCACAGCTGGAGTGCCCCATAGATATCACAGCTGGAGTGCCCCATAGATGTCACAGCTGGAGTGCCCCATAGATGTCACAGCTGGAGTGCCCCATATCTGTCACAGCTGGAGTGCCCCATAGCTGTCACAGCTGGAGTGCCCCATAGCTATCACGGCTGGAGTGCCCCATAGATGTCACAGCTGGAGTGCCCCATAGCTATCACGGCTGGAGTGCCCCATAGATGTCACAGCTGCAGTGCCCCATAGCTGTCACAGCTGGAGTGCCCCATAGCTATCACAGCTGGAGTGCCCCATAGATATCACGGCTGCAGTGCCCCATAGCTGTCACAGCTGGAGTGCCCCATAGCTATCACAGCTGGAGTGCCCCATAGATATCACGGCTGGAGTGCCCCATAGATGTCACAGCTGCAGTGCCCCATAGCTGTCACAGCTGGAGTGCCCCATAGCTATCACAGCTGGAGTGCCCCATAGATATCACGGCTGGAGTGCCCCATAGATGTCACAGCTGGAGTGCCCCATAGATATCACAGCTGGAGTGCCCCATAGATGTCACAGCTGGAGTGCCCCATAGATGTCACAGCTGCAGTGCCCCATAGATGTCACAGCTGCAGTGCCCTATAGCTATCACAGCTGGAGTGCCCCATAGATATCACGGCTGCAGTGCCCCATAGCTGTCACAGCTGGAGTGCCCCATAGCTATCACAGCTGGAGTGCCCCATAGATATCACGGCTGGAGTGCCCCATAGATGTCACAGCTGCAGTGCCCCATAGCTGTCACAGCTGGAGTGCCCCATAGCTATCACAGCTGGAGTGCCCCATAGATATCACGGCTGGAGTGCCCCATAGATGTCACAGCTGGAGTGCCCCATAGATATCACAGCTGGAGTGCCCCATAGATGTCACAGCTGGAGTGCCCCATAGATGTCACAGCTGCAGTGCCCCATAGATGTCACAGCTGGAGTGCCCCATAGCTATCACGGCTGGAGTGCCCCATAGATATCACGGCTGGAGTGCCCCATAACATAGTAACATAGTTAGTAAGGCCGAAAAAAGACATTTGTCCATCCAGTTCAGCCTATATTCCATCATAATAAATCCCCAGATCTACGTCCTTCTACAGAACCTAATAATTGTATGATACAATATTGTTCTGCTCCAGGAAGACATCCAGGCCTCTCTTGAACCCCTCGACTGAGTTCGCCATCACCACCTCCTCAGGCAAGCAATTCCAGATTCTCACTGCCCTAACAGTAAAGAATCCTCTTCTATGTTGGTGGAAAAACCTTGTCTCCTCCAGACGCAAAGAATGCCCCCTTGTGCCCGTCACCTTCCTTGGTATAAACAGATCCTCAGCGAGATATTTGTATTGTCCCCTTATATACTTATACATGGTTATTAGATCGCCCCTCAGTCGTCTTTTTTCTAGACTAAATAATCCTAATTTCGCTAATCTATCTGGGTATTGTAGTTCTCCCATCCCCTTTATTAATTTTGTTGCCCTCCTTTGTACTCTCTCTAGTTCCATTATATCCTTCCTGAGCACCGGTGCCCAAAACTGGACACAGTACTCCATGTGCGGTCTAACTAGGGATTTGTACAGAGGCAGTATAATGCTCTCATCATGTGTATCCAGACCTCTTTTAATGCACCCCATGATCCTGTTTGCCTTGGCAGCTGCTGCCTGGCACTGGCTGCTCCAGGTAAGTTTATCATTAACTAGGATCCCCAAGTCCTTCTCCCTGTCAGATTTACCCAGTGGTTTCCTGTTCAGTGTGTAATGGTGATATTGATTCCCTCTTCCCATGTGTATAACCTTACATTTATCATTGTTAAACCTCATCTGCCACCTTTCAGCCCAAGTTTCCAACTTATCCAGATCCATCTGTAGCAGAATACTGTCTTCTCTTGTATTAACTGCTTTACATAGTTTTGTATCATCTGCAAATATCGATATTTTACTGTGTAAACCTTCTACCAGATCATTAATGAATATGTTGAAGAGAACAGGTCCCAATACTGACCCCTGCGGTACCCCACTGGTCACAGCGACCCAGTTAGAGACTATACCATTTATAACCACCCTCTGCTTTCTATCACTAAGCCAGTTACTAACCCATTTACACACATTTTCCCCCAGACCAAGCATTCTCATTTTGTGTACCAACCTCTTGTGCGGCACGGTATCAAACGCTTTGGAAAAATCGAGATATACCACGTCCAATGACTCACCGTGGTCCAGTCTATAGCTTACCTCTTCATAAAAACTGATTAGATTGGTTTGACAGGAGCGATTTCTCATAAACCCGTGCTGATATGGAGTTAAACAGTTATTCTCATTGAGATAATCCAGAATAACATCCCTCAGAAACCCTTCAAATATTTTACCAACAATAGAGGTTAGACTTACTGGCCTATAATTTCCAGGTTCACTTTTAGAGCCCTTTTTGAATATTGGCACCACATTTGCTATGCGCCAGTCCTGCGGAACAGACCCTGTCGCTATAGAGTCCCTAAAAATAAGAAATAATGGTTTATCTATTACATTACTTAGTTCTCTTAGTACTCGTGGGTGTATGCCATCCGGACCCGGAGATTTATCTATTTTAATCTTATTTAGCCGGTTTCGCACCTCTTCTTGGGTTAGATTGGTGACCCTTAATATAGGGTTTTCATTGTTTCTTGGGATTTCACCTAGCATTTCATTTTCCACCGTGAATACCGTGGAGAAGAAGGTGTTTAATATGTTAGCTTTTTCCTCGTCATCTACAACCATTCTTTCCTCACTATTTTTTAAGGGGCCTACATTTTCAGTTTTTATTATTTTACTATTGATATAGTTGAAGAACAGTTTGGGATTAGTTTTACTCTCCTTAGCAATGTGCTTCTCTGTTTCCTTTTTGGCAGCTTTAATTAGTTTTTTAGATAAAGTATTTTTCTCCCTATAGTTTTTTAGAGCTTCAATGGTGCCATCCTGCTTTAGTAGTGCAAATGCTTTCTTTTTACTGTTAATTGCCTGTCTTACTTCTTTGTTTAGCCACATTGGGTTTTTCCTATTTCTAGTCCTTTTATTCCCACAAGGTATAAACCGCTTACACTGCCTATTTAGGATGTTCTTAAACATTTCCCATTTATTATCTGTAAATAGATCCCATAGATGTCACAGCTGGAGTGCCCCATAGATATCACAGCTGGAGTGCCCCATAGATGTCACAGCTGGAGTGCCCCATAGATGTCACAGCTGGAGTGCCCCATAGATGTCACAGCTGGAGTGCCCCATAGATATCACGGCTGGAGTGCCCCACGGCTATCACGGCTGGAGTGCCCCACGGCTATCACGGCTGGAGTGCCCCACGGCTATCACGGCTGGAGTGCCCCATGGCTATCACAGCTGGAGTGCCCCATAGCTGTCACGGCTGGAGTGCCCCATAGATGTCACAGCTGGAGTGCCCCATAGCTATCACAGCTGGAGTGCCCCATAGATATCACGGCTGGAGTGCCCCATAGATGTCACAGCTGGAGTGCCCCATAGATGTCACAGCTGGAGTGCCCCATAGATGTCACAGCTGGAGTGCCCCATAGATGTCACAGCTGGAGTGCCCCATAGATGTCACAGCTGGAGTGCCCCATAGATGTCACAGCTGGAGTGCCCCATAGATGTCACAGCTGGAGTGCCCCATAGATGTCACAGCTGGAGTGCCCCATAGATGTCACAGCTGGAGTGCCCCATAGATGTCACAGCTGGAGTGCCCCATAGATGTCACAGCTGGAGTGCCCCATAGATGTCACAGCTGGAGTGCCCCATAGATGTCACAGCTGGAGTGCCCCATAGCTGTCACAGCTGGAGTGCCCCATGGCTATCACAGCTGGAGTGCCCCATAGATGTCACAGCTGGAGTGCCCCATGGCTATCACAGCTGGAGTGCCCCATAGATATCACAGCTGGAGTGCCCCATAGATGTCACGGCTGGAGTGCCCCATAGATGTCACAGCTGGAGTGCCCCATAGATGTCACAGCTGGAGTGCCCCATAGGTGTCACAGCTGGAGTGCCCCATAGATGTCACAGCTGGAGTGCCCCATAGATGTCACAGCTGGAGTGCCCCATAGGTGTCACAGCTGGAGTGCCCCATAGATGTCACAGCTGGAGTGCCCCATAGATGTCACAGCTGGAGTGCCCCATAGGTGTCACAGCTGGAGTGCCCCATAGATGTCACAGCTGGAGTGCCCCATAGCTGTCACAGCTGGAGTGCCCCATAGCTGTCACAGCTGGAGTGCCCCATGGCTATCACAGCTGGAGTGCCCCATAGATGTCACAGCTGGAGTGCCCCATAGATGTCACAGCTGGAGTGCCCCATAGATGTCACAGCTGGAGTGCCCCATAGATGTCACAGCTGGAGTGCCCCATAGGTGTCACAGCTGGAGTGCCCCATAGATGTCACAGCTGGAGTGCCCCATAGCTGTCACAGCTGGAGTGCCCCATAGCTGTCACAGCTGGAGTGCCCCATGGCTATCACAGCTGGAGTGCCCCATAGATGTCACAGCTGGAGTGCCCCATAGATGTCACAGCTGGAGTGCCCCATAGATGTCACAGCTGGAGTGCCCCATAGATGTCACAGCTGGAGTGCCCCATAGATGTCACAGCTGGAGTGCCCCATAGGTGTCACAGCTGGAGTGCCCCATAGATGTCACAGCTGGAGTGCCCCATAGCTGTCACAGCTGGAGTGCCCCATAGCTGTCACAGCTGGAGTGCCCCATGGCTATCACAGCTGGAGTGCCCCATGGCTATCACAGCTGGAGTGCCCCATGGCTATCACAGCTGGAGTGCCCCATAGATGTCACAGCTGGAGTGCCCCATAGATATCACAGCTGGAGTGCCCCATGGCTATCACAGCTGGAGTGCCCCATAGATGTCACAGCTGGAGTGCCCCATAGCTGTCACAGCTGGAGTGCCCCATGGCTATCACAGCTGGAGTGCCCCATGGCTATCACAGCTGGAGTGCCCCATAGATGTCACAGCTGGAGTGCCCCATAGATGTCACAGCTGGAGTGCCCCATAGATATCACAGCTGGAGTGCCCCATAGATGTCACAGCTGGAGTGCCCCATAGATATCACAGCTGGAGTGCCCCATGGCTATCACAGCTGGAGTGCCCCATAGATGTCACAGCTGGAGTGCCCCATAGCTGTCACAGCTGGAGTGCCCCATGGCTATCACAGCTGGAGTGCCCCATGGCTATCACAGCTGGAGTGCCCCATAGATGTCACAGCTGGAGTGCCCCATAGATATCACAGCTGGAGTGCCCCATAGATATCACAGCTGGAGTGCCCCATAGATGTCACAGCTGGAGTGCCCCATAGATATCACAGCTGGAGTGCCCCATGGCTATCACAGCTGGAGTGCCCCATAGATGTCACAGCTGGAGTGCCCCATAGCTGTCACAGCTGGAGTGCCCCATAGATATCACAGCTGGAGTGCCCCATAGCTATCACAGCTGGAGTGCCCCATAGATATCACAGCTGGAGTGCCCCATGGCTATCACAGCTGGAGTGCCCCATAGATGTCACAGCTGGAGTGCCCCATAGATGTCACAGCTGGAGTGCCCCATAGATGTCACAGCTGGAGTGCCCCATAGATGTCACAGCTGGAGTGCCCCATAGATGTCACAGCTGGAGTGCCCCATAGCTGTCACAGCTGGAGTGCCCCATGGCTATCACAGCTGGAGTGCCCCATGGCTATCACAGCTGGAGTGCCCCATAGATGTCACAGCTGGAGTGCCCCATAGATATCACAGCTGGAGTGCCCCATAGATATCACAGCTGGAGTGCCCCATAGATGTCACAGCTGGAGTGCCCCATAGATATCACAGCTGGAGTGCCCCATGGCTATCACAGCTGGAGTGCCCCATAGATGTCACAGCTGGAGTGCCCCATAGATGTCACAGCTGGAGTGCCCCATAGATGTCACAGCTGGAGTGCCCCATAGATGTCACAGCTGGAGTGCCCCATAGATGTCACAGCTGGAGTGCCCCATAGATGGAGCAGCAGTAGAATCCTAATCAAAGTCCCAGATCCATTGTCACCTTCAAGTCGTAGATAAATAATTGTCCCTATAAAAAGTCCCAAACAGAGCACACGCTAATAAACCCCCAGACTCAGAAATATCTAAGTCAATGTGTTCCCATAATATCCTTTCCATTGTGCAATGTCATCGCCAGAGAACCTTTTAATTAACCATTTAGGGTGCCTAGATCCATTCCGCAGCGCCAACACAACCAGAGTGCTCCATAGCCTCACTGTAATGTGCCAGCTCTCAGTCGGCGGCCGCTCCTCTCCCCTGTGCAAATACTGGAGCAGTTTTTGGTGGAGAACCTTGAGGAGCTGTGGTGCCTCTGCTGACATGTGTGGAGGAGAGAATCCACTGAAGTCCCCTTGGTACTCTGTAGTCCCCTTCCTACCACTAGACTGCAGACCGATAAGCCGCCATATCTAGAGTCTCCCAAACCGCTGATAGATTGAGTCCGAGTTGTGAGATCCATAATCAGATCTCAGCTGTAATCTGATTGGTTGACAGTGGTAACACCCCCGCTTATCCCTGCCAGTGCATGCCCCCGCTGTACCCGCTGATTGTCACTGTTTGATGTTTCCATTCTAGTTCCCGTCCATGTGCGAGAAGATGAGGATCCGGCTGACAGATTGGTGAGTGCTGGACCACAAGATTACACCCGGCATTTTAGAGCGCGAGATTCTGCTCCAAAACTCTGCACAAATCTCCAGGAACTTTAGAGAAGTCTTTTAACTTGCACTTTTGCAATGTTTTTCTTTTACAACTTTTTTTGCCTTCATTAACGCCTATTGTCAGTCCGTAATTTATGGAAGGTGATAGTATAGTCGCCTTTTCGGGGCCAAGAAGCTTCTCGACTTGTAAAAGTTTACTCCGTTCTGGATTCTCTACCATTCATGATGTGACATGGATCAGAAAGTGCCAACATTGCCCCTTACGTACTTTGTCAGGCTCCCCGCTTGTGCATTGCTGAATGTTTTCACCAGCAGATGAAAAAAAAATTGCATTTGTAGAATAGGAATTTTCTCTGCTTTTTAAATGCAAAATGAATCAATTTCCCAAGTGGTCTTTATTATAACTTGTCTTTGGTTTGGCTGTTGTAGCGTCTGTATCTCTTTCACATAGCTGGTTATTCTGCTGCTTTTGGTTGTTGTAGAGTCTGTATCTCTTTCACATAGCTGGTTATTCTGCTGCTTTTGGCTGTTGTAGCGTCTGTATCTCTTTCACATAGCTGGTTATTCTGCTGCTTTTGGCTGTTGTAGAGTCTGTATCTCTTTCACATAGCTGGTTATTCTGCTGCTTTTGGCTGTTGTAGAGTCTGTATCTCTTTCACATAGCTGGCTATTCTGCTGCTTTTGACTGTTGTAGAGTCTGTATCTCTTTCACATAGCTGGTTATTCTGCTGCTTTTGGCTGTTGTAGAGTCTGTATCTCTTTCACATAGCTGGTTATTCTGCTGCTTTTGACTGTTGTAGAGTCTGTATCTCTTTCACATAGCTGGTTATTCTGCTGCTTTTGACTGTTGTAGAGTCTGTATCTCTTTCACATAGCTGGTTATTCTGCTGCTTTTGACTGTTGTAGCGTCTGTATCTCTTTCACATAGCTGGTTATTCTGCTGCTTTTGACTGTTGTAGAGTCTGTATCTATTTCACATAGCTGGTTATTCTGCTGCTTTTGGCTGTTGTAGAGTCTGTATCTCTTTCACATAGCTGGTTATTCTGCTGCTTTTGGCTGTTGTAGCGTCTGTATCTCTTTCACATAGCTGGTTATTCTGCTGCTTTTGGCTGTTGTAGCATCTGTATCTCTTTCACATAGCTGGTTATTCTGCTGCTTTTAGCTGTTGTAGCGTCTGTATCTCTTTCACATAGCTGGTTATTCTGCTGCTTTTGGCTGTTGTAGAGTCTGTATCTATTTCACATAGCTGGTTATTCTGCTGCTTTTGACTGTTGTAGAGTCTGTATCTATTTCACATAGCTGGTTATTCTGCTGCTTTTGACTGTTGTAGAGTCTGTATCTCTTTCACATAGCTGGTTATTCTGCTGCTTTTGGCTGTTGTAGCGTCTGTATCTCTTTCACATAGCTGGCTATTCTGCTGCTTTTGGCTGTTGTAGAGTCTGTATCTCTTTCACATAGCTGGTTATTCTGCTGCTTTTGACTGTTGTAGCGTCTGTATCTCTTTCACATAGCTGGTTATTCTGCTGCTTTTGGTTGTTGTAGAGTCTGTATCTCTTTCACATAGCTGGTTATTCTGCTGCTTTTGGCTGTTGTAGAGTCTGTATCTCTTTCACATAGCTGGTTATTCTGCTGCTTTTGGCTGTTGTAGAGTCTGTATCTCTTTCACATAGCTGGTTATTCTGCTACTTTTGGCTGTTGCAGAGTCTGTATCTCTTTCACATAGCTGGTTATTCTGCTGCTTTTGGTTGTTGTAGAGTCTGTATCTCTTTCACATAGCTGGTTATTCTGCTGCTTTTGACTGCTGTAGAGTCTGTATCTCTTTGACATGGCTGGTTATTCTGCTGCTTTTGACTGTTGTAGAGTCTGTATCTCTTTCACATAGCTGGTTATTCTGCTGCTTTTGGCTGTTGTAGAGTCTGTATCTCTTTCACATAGCTGGTTATTCTGCTGCTTTTGGCTGTTGTAGCGTCTGTATCTCTTTCACATAGCTGGTTATTCTGCTGCTTTTGACTGTTGTAGCGTCTGTATCTCTTTCACATAGCTGGTTATTCTGCTGCTTTTGACTGTTGTAGCGTCTGTATCTCTTTCACATAGCTGGTTATTCTGCTGCTTTTGACTGTTGTAGAGTCTGTATCTCTTTCACATAGCTGGTTATTCTGCTGCTTTTGGCTGTTGTAGCGTCTGTATCTCTTTCACATAGCTGGTTATTCTGCTGCTTTTGGCTGTTGTAGAGTCTGTATCTCTTTCACATAGCTGGTTATTCTGCTGCTTTTGGTTGTTGTAGAGTCTGTATCTCTTTCACATAGCTGGTTATTCTGCTGCTTTTGACTGCTGTAGAGTCTGTATCTCTTTGACATGGCTGGTTATTCTGCTGCTTTTGACTGTTGTAGAGTCTGTATCTCTTTCACATAGCTGGTTATTCTGCTGCTTTTGGCTGTTGTAGAGTCTGTATCTCTTTCACATAGCTGGTTATTCTGCTGCTTTTGGCTGTTGTAGCGTCTGTATCTCTTTCACATAGCTGGTTATTCTGCTGCTTTTGACTGTTGTAGCGTCTGTATCTCTTTCACATAGCTGGTTATTCTGCTGCTTTTGGCTGTTGTAGAGTCTGTATCTCTTTCACATAGCTGGTTATTCTGCTGCTTTTGGCTGTTGTAGCGTCTGTATCTCTTTCACATAGCTGGTTATTCTGCTGCTTTTGGCTGTTGTAGAGTCTGTATCTCTTTCACATAGCTGGTTATTCTGCTGCTTTTGGCTGTTGTAGAGTCTGTATCTCTTTCACATAGCTGGTTATTCTGCTGCTTTTGGCTGTTGTAGCGTCTGTATCTCTTTCACATAGCTGGTTATTCTGCTGCTTTTGGCTGTTGTAGCGTCTGTATCTCTTTCACATAGCTGGTTATTCTGCTGCTTTTGGCTGTTGTAGAGTCTGTATCTCTTTCACATAGTTGGTTATTCTGCTGCTTTTGGCTGTTGTAGAGTCTGTATCTCTTTCACATAGCTGGTTATTCTGCTGCTTTTGGCTGTTGTAGAGTCTGTATCTCTTTCACATAGTTGGTTATTCTGCTGCTTTTGGCTGTTGTAGCGTCTGTATCTCTTTCACATAGCTGGTTATTCTGCTGCTTTTGGCTGTTGTAGCGTCTGTATCTCTTTCACATAGCTGGTTATTCTGCTGCTTTTGGCTGTTGTAGAGTCTGTATCTCTTTCACATAGCTGGTTATTCTGCTACTTTTGGCTGTTGTAGAGTCTGTATCTCTTTCACATAGCTGGTTATTCTGCTGCTTTTGACTGTTGTAGAGTCTGTATCTCTTTCACATAGCTGGTTATTCTGCTGCTTTTGACTGTTGTAGAGTCTGTATGTCTTTCACATAGCTGGTTATTCTGCTGCTTTTGGCTGTTGTAGCGTCTGTATCTCTTTCACATAGCTGGTTATTCTGCTGCTTTTGACTGTTGTAGAGTCTGTATCTCTTTCACATAGCTGGTTATTCTGCTGCTTTTGGCTGTTGTAGCGTCTGTAGCTGTTGTAGCGTCTGTATCTCTTTCACATAGCTGGTTATTCTGCTGCTTTTGACTGTTGTAGAGTCTGTATCTCTTTCACATAGCTGGTTATTCTGCTGCTTTTGGCTGTTGTAGAGTCTGTATCTCTTTCACATAGCTGGTTATTCTGCTGCTTTTGGCTGTTGTAGCGTCTGTATCTCTTTCACATAGCTGGTTATTCTGCTGCTTTTGACTGTTATAGAGTCTGTATCTCTTTCACATAGCTGGTTATTCTGCTGCTTTTGGCTGTTGTAGAGTCTGTATCTATTTCACATAGCTGGTTATTCTGCTGCTTTTGACTGTTGTAGAGTATGTATCTCTTTCACATAGCTGGTTATTCTGCTGCTTTTGGCTGTTGTAGAGTCTGTATCTCTTTCACATAGCTGGTTATTCTGCTGCTTTTGACTGTTGTAGAGTCTGTATCTCTTTCACATAGCTGGTTTTTCTGCTGCTTTTGGCTGTTGTAGAGTCTGAATCTATTTCACATAGCTGGTTATTCTGCTGCTTTTGGCTGTTGTAGAGTCTGTATCTCTTTCACATAGCTGGTTATTCTGCTGCTTTTGGCTGTTGTAGCGTCTGTATCTCTTTCACATAGCTGGTTATTCTGCTGCTTTTGACTGTTGTAGAGTCTGTATCTCTTTCTCATAGCTGGTTATTCTGCTGCTTTTGGCTGTTGTAGCGTCTGTATCTCTTTCACATAGCTGGTTATTCTGCTGCTTTTGACTGTTGTAGAGTCTGTATCTCTTTCACATAGCTGGTTATTCTGCTGCTTTTGGCTGTTGTAGAGTCTGTATCTCTTTCACATAGCTGGTTATTCTGCTGCTTTTGACTGTTGTAGAGTCTGTATCTCTTTCACATAGCTGGTTATTCTGCTGCTTTTGGCTGTTGTAGAGTCTGTATCTATTTCACATAGCTGGTTATTCTGCTGCTTTTGGCTGTTGTAGAGTCTGTATCTCTTTCACATAGCTGGTTATTCTGCTGCTTTTGGCTGTTGTAGCGTCTGTATCTCTTTCACATAGCTGGTTATTCTGCTGCTTTTGACTGTTGTAGAGTCCGTATCTCTTTCACATAGCTGGTTATTCTGCTGCTTTTGGCTGTTGTAGAGTCTGTATCTCTTTCACATAGCTGGTTATTCTGCTGCTTTTGGCTGTTGTAGCGTCTGTATCTCTTTCACATAGCTGGTTATTCTGCTGCTTTTGACTGTTGTAGAGTCTGTATCTCTTTCACATAGCTGGTTATTCTGCTGCTTTTGGCTGTTGTAGAGTCTGTATCTCTTTCACATAGCTGGTTATTCTGCTGCTTTTGACTGTTGTAGAGTCTGTATCTCTTTCACATAGCTGGTTATTCTGCTGCTTTTGGCTGTTGTAGAGTCTGTATCTATTTCACATAGCTGGTTATTCTGCTGCTTTTGGCTGTTGTAGAGTCTGTATCTCTTTCACATAGCTGGTTATTCTGCTGCTTTTGGCTGTTGTAGCGTCTGTATCTCTTTCACATAGCTGGTTATTCTGCTGCTTTTGACTGTTGTAGAGTCTGTATCTCTTTCACATAGCTGGTTATTCTGCTGCTTTTGGCTGTTGTAGAGTCTGTATCTCTTTCACATAGCTGGTTATTCTGCTGCTTTTGGCTGTTGTAGCGTCTGTATCTCTTTCACATAGCTGGTTATTCTGCTGCTTTTGACTGTTGTAGAGTCTGTATCTCTTTCACATAGCTGGTTATTCTGCTGCTTTTGGCTGTTGTAGAGTCTGTATCTATTTCACATAGCTGGTTATTCTGCTGCTTTTGGCTGTTGTAGAGTCTGTATCTCTTTCACATAGCTGGTTATTCTGCTGCTTTTGACAAGCATCCAAAAAATACACTATTCCAGTGGGTGTCGACTTTCTTTGCCCATCGTTACTTAATAGTGTTATTAATATCAGCAGGGAGAGACGGCAGGATGTACTTAGAGGATCAGAGCATGGAAAGGGGAGAAAGCTTCTATGTGTTCAGGGAGGGAAGATCACATATGGTACTGTATCAAGAGAAGAAAAACAGCAATCTGCCTGGAGAGGAAAAACACAGACTATGTATAAGTGGTGTGCAAAGACAGCGGAGGAAATACAAAGTAGATTCTGAAGGGAAAAATCAAACCATCTATGGCAACATGATTACAACGTTCTATCCTGTGTGTTGTTTGGGGGGTCCCAGAACGTTCCCCTCCCCACAGCTGGGATTGAATCCCCCTGTTTTTCCTCTACCCCATACATTGTGGGGTCCTGATCTTTGTTCGTCTTCTCTTGCAGGGACCGGCTCACTCATAATGACATTATCGGCACCACATACCTGAGCATGTCCAAGATCTCAGCTCCTGGGGGGGATCTAGAAGGTAAGTGCTGCCTCCTCTTCCCGGCATGTTGGAGCCCACGACTCCCTGCATTACCTGCGCCACATACTGACCACATGGGGTCTTTTGGCCATTAGGATTCAATGAAGCGACTATGAAAATATCAACAACAATAAATAGCTGAGGGCATTTTCTAATGGTGATACCTGCATACTGACTGCCTCCATATAGGAAGCTGCGCATTTATCTTCATACCTGCTTACTGACTGCCTCCATATAGGAAGCTGCGCATTTATCTTCATACCTGCTTACTGACTGCCTCCATATAGGAAGCTGCGCATTTATCTTCATACCTGCTTACTGACTGCCTCCATATAGGAAGCTGCGCATTTATCTTCATACCTGCTTACTGACTGCCTCCATATAGGAAGCTGCGCATTTATCTTCATACCTGCTTACTGACTGCCTCCATATAGGAAGCTGCGCATTTATCTTCATACCTGCTTACTGACTGCCTCCATATAGGAAGCTGCGCATTTATCTTCATACCTGCTTACTGACTGCCTCCATATAGGAAGCTGCACATTTATCTTCATACCTGCGTACTGACTGCCTCCATATAGGAAGCTGCGCATTTATCTTCATACCTGCGTACTGACTGCCTCCATATAGGAAGCTGCGCATTTATCTTCATACCTGCATACTGACTGCCTCCATATAGGAAGCTGCACATTTATCTTCATACCTGCATACTGACTGCCTCCATATAGGAAGCTGCACATTTATCTTCATACCTGCATACTGACTGCCTCCATATAGGAAGCTGCACATTTATCTTCATACCTGCATACTGACTGCCTCCATATAGGAAGCTGCACATTTATCTTCATACCTGCGTACTGACTGCCTCCATATAGGAAGCTGCACATTTATCTTCATACCTGCTTACTGACTGCCTCCATATAGGAAGCTGCGCATTTATCTTCATACCTGCATACTGACTGCCTCCATATAGGAAGCTGCGCATTTATCTTCATACCTGCATACTGACTGCCTCCATATAGGAAGCTGCACATTTATCTTCATACCTGCATACTGACTGCCTCCATATAGGAAGCTGCACATTTATCTTCATACCTTCGTACTGACTGCCTCCATATAGGAAGCTGCACATTTATCTTCATACCTGCATACTGACTGCCTCCATATAGGAAGCTGCGCATTTATCTTCATACCTGCATACTGACTGCCTCCATATAGGAAGCTGCGCATTTATCTTCATACCTGCATACTGACTGCCTCCATATAGGAAGCTGTGCATTTATCTTCATACCTGCATACTGACTGCCTCCATATAGGAAGCTGCGCATTTATCTTCATACCTGCATACTGACTGCCTCCATATAGGAAGCTGCGCATTTATCTTCATACCTGCGTACTGACTGCCTCCATATAGGAAGCTGCACATTTATCTTCATACCTGCATACTGACTGCCTCCATATAGGAAGCTGCGCATTTATCTTCATACCTGCATACTGACTGCCTCCATATAGGAAGCTGCGCATTTATCTTCATACCTGCATACTGACTGCCTCCATATAGGAAGCTGCACATTTATCTTCATACCTGCATACTGACTGCCTCCATATAGGAAGCTGCACATTTATCTTCATACCTGCGTACTGACTGCCTCCATATAGGAAGCTGCACATTTATCTTCATACCTGCATACTGACTGCCTCCATATAGGAAGCTGCGCATTTATCTTCATACCTGCATACTGACTGCCTCCATATAGGAAGCTGCGCATTTATCTTCATACCTGCATACTGACTGCCTCCATATAGGAAGCTGCACATTTATCTTCATACCTGCATACTGACTGCCTCCATATAGGAAGCTGCACATTTATCTTCATACCTGCGTACTGACTGCCTCCATATAGGAAGCTGCACATTTATCTTCATACCTGCATACTGACTGCCTCCATATAGGAAGCTGCACATTTATCTTCATACCTGCATACTGACTGCCTCCATATAGGAAGCTGCACATTTATCTTCATACCTGCATACTGACTGCCTCCATATAGGAAGCTGCACATTTATCTTCATACCTGCATACTGACTGCCTCCATATAGGAAGCTGCACATTTATCTTCATACCTGCATACTGACTGCCTCCATATAGGAAGCTGCACATTTATCTTCATACCTGCGTACTGACTGCCTCCATATAGGAAGCTGCGCATTTATCTTCATACCTGCATACTGACTGCCTCCATATAGGAAGCTGCACATTTATCTTCATACCTGCATACTGACTGCCTCCATATAGGAAGCTGCACATTTATCTTCATACCTGCGTACTGACTGCCTCCATATAGGAAGCTGCACATTTATCTTCATACCTGCATACTGACTGCCTCCATATAGGAAGCTGCGCATTTATCTTCATACCTGCATACTGACTGCCTCCATATAGGAAGCTGCGCATTTATCTTCATACCTGCATACTGACTGCCTCCATATAGGAAGCTGTGCATTTATCTTCATACCTGCATACTGACTGCCTCCATATAGGAAGCTGCGCATTTATCTTCATACCTGCATACTGACTGCCTCCATATAGGAAGCTGCGCATTTATCTTCATACCTGCATACTGACTGCCTCCATATAGGAAGCTGCGCATTTATCTTTATACCTGCATACTGACTGCCTCCATATAGGAAGCTGCGCATTTATCTTCATACCTGCATACTGACTGCCTCCATATAGGAAGCTGTGCATTTATCTTCATACCTGCATACTGACTGCCTCCATATAGGAAGCTGCGCATTTATCTTCATACCTGCATACTGACTGCCTCCATACAGGAAGCTGCGCATTTATCTTCATACCTGCATACTGACTGCCTCCATATAGGAAGCTGTGCATTTATCTTCATACCTGCGTACTGACTGCCTCCATATAGGAAGCTGCGCATTTATCTTCATACCTGCATACTGACTGCCTCCATATAGGAAGCTGTGCATTTATCTTCATACCTGCATACTGACTGCCTCCATATAGGAAGCTGCGTATTTATCTTCATACCTGCATACTGACTGCCTCCATACAGGAAGCTGCGCATTTATCTTCATACCTGCATACTGACTGCCTCCATATAGGAAGCTGCACATTTATCTTCATACCTGCGTACTGACTGCCTCCATATAGGAAGCTGTGCATTCATCTTCATACCTGCATACTGACTGCCTCCATATAGGAAGCTGCGCATTTATCTTCATACCTGCATACTGACTGCCTCCATATAGGAAGCTGCGCATTTATCTTTATACCTGCATACTGACTGCCTCCATATAGGAAGCTGCGCATTTATCTTCATACCTGCATACTGACTGCCTCCATATAGGAAGCTGTGCATTTATCTTCATACCTGCATACTGACTGCCTCCATATAGGAAGCTGCGCATTTATCTTCATACCTGCATACTGACTGCCTCCATACAGGAAGCTGCGCATTTATCTTCATACCTGCATACTGACTGCCTCCATATAGGAAGCTGCACATTTATCTTCATACCTGCATACTGACTGCCTCCATATAGGAAGCTGCGCATTTATCTTCATACCTGCATACTGACTGCCTCCATATAGGAAGCTGCACATTTATCTTCATAGCGCCAGTTTTCTTGCATTGATCTCCAAATCCCCTTTATTACCATTATATGAGCTGCCAGCAGCCGCCACTAGAGGGAGCTCACTGCATACAGACTCAGGATAAGGAGCTAAGAGGTGCAGGACCCCAATTCCCCAAGGTCCCC
The DNA here is from genome assembly GCF_032444005.1 of Ranitomeya imitator. Taxonomy (NCBI): domain Eukaryota; kingdom Metazoa; phylum Chordata; class Amphibia; order Anura; family Dendrobatidae; genus Ranitomeya; species Ranitomeya imitator. The sequence continues at coordinate 1,227,791,095 of NC_091282.1, forward strand.
AATAAGGACTGTATTTGGGGAAGGGGAAATCTCATATCTATGGGTCCAGAGAGCCGGCATGGGGATAAAAGCAGCAACTTGATCCCTAAGATAAAAGTTTAAATACATTGAAGTGACATTGATAGAGCATGCTGGGTATTCAGAGTGTTGTGAATTCGGAGCCTGTTGCGGAGGCCGGGCTTTTGCATGTTTTGCAGCTTGTTTGGAACCGCTATTCTCTGTGATTGTATGCATGCAGTACCACTTTCCACCACAGAGCAGCAGCTAATCTTTCTATAGAAAACCATACAATCGGTAATATATTGGCTATTTATGAACACATACCACCTGTCAGTGGCCATAAATATAATCATTTTTTTTTACTTGGTGAAAATGCCACTGTTTTCCTGAATCCGGCGTGGTTTTTCTTTTGTTCCTGCTGGATCCTGGTGAAAAATAAAAAAACAAAACTAAATAAAAGAAAAAATAACTCCCAACATTTTTTACATGCAGTACCACTTTCTACCACAATGCTTTCGTACTTTTTTTCCCATTGAAACCAATACAATAGCGCCACCAGCTGACTGATTACAAAATTAAATTTAGTAAAAGCCAAACTGTGTTAAAGTTGGAATCACATGTTCATTTTTGTGCATCTGTTTTTTTTTTTTTTTGGAGGAAACATTATGTAATATAAATGTTATCAGTATCGAGCAGCCTTACCTGACTCCTTGTTTAGAAAAGTCCATTAACGTTGGGCTCAGTCTGATCTCTACAATTTATGTGAATTTACACTAAAAAAAGTCATAAATACATTAATAACCCCCCCTACACACATCTAAATCCACTGCTTCCCTTCACATGTGAAGAAACTGCCGGCCTGCAGCCACCACCAGGGGGAGCTCAGCTAGTAGACTTTCTACATCCACCATTCCTGTGTACTGAGCTCCCCCTAGTGGTGGCTGCAAGAAAATGCTGCGGCTCTATGTTAGGAAGCCTTAGCTTAGAGCCGGTGGCCCTTCTCATCAGGGGCCCCATGTTGTGATTGGCTAATTATTTTGCCGTTTTTACGAGTAGTTGATTAACTCCTTCATGCATTGATCCAGTTCATCTGTTTGCATTGATTCTAATCCACCATGTAATATAACGGACTGATTACTAATCTCCATGCATGTTGCATCATGTACATCGTCTCTAACCAAGACCTGTTTCTTTGTGCTGCAGATGAGACCACGGGAAAGGCGTCCGCGGTTCCTAACTGTACGTCCTATGAGATGTTCTTTACATTCTGATCATTAATTCTCTTACCAATTACCGTATATCTTGTGTGACCGAAAGGATCGGCTTCAGTAGCGGGGGCTGTACGGTGGTCCCGGTGAACCCTCGCAGCTCCAGAGCTCCGCAGTTTACATTGGTTCTCAAGAATTTATTGGTTGTGATCAGGGATCTCCATTCATAGGTTTGGGGCATAACATAGAGCTGTCAATCTCACCAAAGCCCCGCCCACGCAGAGCTGCCCATCATTATACGTACTGGGTACAGCTCAACCAATAGTGATGGTCACTGGGACTAACGTCACAAGAATTTATTGGTTGTGATCAGGGGTTTGGGGCATAACACAAAGCTGCCAATCTCTCCAAAGCCCCGCCCACGCGGAGCTGCCTATCATTATACGCACTCGGTATGGCTCAACTAATAGTGATGGTCACCGGGACTAACATCACAAGAATTTATTGGTTGTGATCCGGGATCTCCATTCATAGGACTGAGGCATAACACAGAGCTGCCAATCTCACCAAAGCCCCGCCCACGCGAAGCTGCCCATCATTGTACGCAGTGGGTACAGCTCAACTAATAGTGATGGTCACCGGGACTAACATCACAAGAATGTATTGGTTGTGATCAGGGATCTCCATAGGACTGAGGCATAACACAGAGCTGCCAGTCTCACCAAAGCCCCGCCCACGCGGAGCTGGCCATCATTATACGCAGTGGGTACAGCTCAACTAATAGTGATGGTCACCGGGACTAACATCACAAGAATGTATTGGTTGTGATGAGGGATCTCCATAGGACTGAGGCATAACACAGAGCTGCCAGTCTCACCAAAGCCCCGCCCACGCGGAGCTGCCCATCATTATACGCAGTGGGTACAGCTCAACTAATAGTGATGGTCACCGGGACTAACATCACAAGAATTTATTGGTTGTGATCAGGGATCTCCATAGGACTGAGGCATAACACAGAGCTGCCAGTCTCACAAAAGCCCCGCCCACGCGGAGCTGCCCATCATTATACGCAGTGGGTACAGCTCAACTAATAGTGATGGTCACCGGGACTAACATCACAAGAATGTATTGGTTGTGATGAGGGATCTCCATAGGACTGAGGCATAACACAGAGCTGCCAGTCTCACCAAAGCCCCGCCCACGCGGAGCTGCCCATCATTATACGCAGTGGGTACAGCTCAACTAATAGTGATGGTCACCGGGACTAACATCACAAGAATTTATTGGTTGTGATCAGGGATCTCCATAGGACTGAGGCATAACACAGAGCTGCCAAACTCTGCAGCTAAATCAATATATTTTATGTAGGAAATTGATGAAAGCAGTAAAACAATATAATAATAATGTAATTAAAATAATATATATTTTTTTAATATTAATTCTAGGAATAATAATAAAAAGTTTAATATTTAGAGATGGAAAATGTATTCAAAATGTATTATTAATTTTTTTAAAATGTATTAAATGAAAAACTATACAAAAAAACGTAATTCCTATTGCGCCTGGACAATCGTTACAGGTAGCGTATGGCTTTAGGGTGCGGTTTACAGAGCAAAAGGAACAGAGCAATTAAATTTAAGTATTTAATCTGAAAAGTAGGCAGTGTTTATAAAAATATACAAAGATGTTACAAAATGGACTAAACAATAAAGTATAAAGGAATAGTAAAAGAAAAGTACTAAACCTGTGCCACGGAAATGTGGCAGATTTATTATAGAGGGAGGCCTGTACAGAACTATATATGGGGTCTGGAATGGGATGGGACAAGGCTCCCAAAAATGAACAGATCTCCAACTTTCAGGATATCTTCTCCCCTGGAGGTCCCAGGTGGGAGATAATAATGCCATATTTCCTTTTAGTAAATTTCCTTTTAGTAAACTTTCTCTCCGGTGACACCCCCACCCTTATCATGGGTGATTTCAACATCCCCATTGCCTCTCCCCTCTCCCCATCTGCTTCTCACCTTTTATCTCTATCCTCCTCTTTTGGCCTCTCGCAGCATACTAACTCTCCAACACATGAAGATGGAAACTCCCTTGACTTGGTCTTCTCCCGACTTTGCTCAGTGGATGATTTCACAAACTCCCCTCTCCCGCTCTCTGACCACAACCTTCTTTCATTCTCTATCAAGAACTGCCATCCTGCTCAGGTCACCCCCACTTTCCACACTTATAGAAACATACAGGCCATTAACACCCAGAAACTTATGAAGAACTTGCAGTCCTCATTGGCCCCAATCTCCTCCATCTCATGTCCTGATTCTGCTCTGAAGCATTACAATGAAACCCTGCAAAGTGCTCTGGATGAAGCTGCTCCTCCTATACAGAAAACAACTCGGCACAGACGGCTACAACCGTGGCACACGCTGCAAACACGTTTCCTGCAGCGGTGCTCCAGGTGCGCAGAACGTCTGTGGAGAAAATCTAATCTACCCGAAGATTTCATCCATTATAAGTTCATGCTAAAGACATACAATTCTGCCCTTCACCTCTCCAAACAAACCTACTTCAACACCCTCATCACCTCCCTGTCCAATAACCCTAAACGTCTCTTTGACACGTTCCAGTCCCTACTCAACCGAAGAGAGCAGGCCCCAACCACGGATCTCCGTGCTGACGATCTGGCCAATTACTTCAAAGAAAAAATTGACCACATTCGACAGGAAATCATCTCCCAATCTCTTCATACCATGCACTGTCCTCCCTCCCCCACTGCATCTAGTTCACTCTCTGACTTTGAAGCAGTTACAGAAGAAGAAGTAAGCAGGCTCCTTGCATCTTCTCGCCCGACCACTTGCACCAGTGACCCCATTCCGTCACATCTCCTCCAGTCCCTTTCCCCGGCTGTCACCTCTCACCTAACAAAAATATTCAACCTTTCCCTCACTTCCGGTATTTTTCCCTCCTCATTTAAGCATGCCATCATACATCCATTACTTAAAAAACCATCCCTCGATCAAAACTGTGCCGCTAATTATAGACCTGTCTCTAATCTTCCCTTCATCTCTAAACTCCTCGAACGCCTGGTCCACTCCCGTCTTACCCGCTATCTCTCAGATAACTCTCTTCTCGACCCTCTTCAATCTGGCTTCCGCTCTTTACACTCTACTGAAACTGCCCTCACTAAAGTCTCTAATGACCTACTAACAGCTAAATCTAATGGTCACTACTCCATGGTAATTCTCTTGGATCTCTCTGCAGCATTCGATACTGTGGATCATCAGCTCCTCCTCACTATGCTCCGCCCCATCGGCCTCAAGGACACCGTTCTCTCCTGGTTCTCCTCCTATCTCTCTGACCGATCCTTCACTGTATGTTTTGCTGGTTCCTCCTCCTCTCACCTTCCCCTTACTGTTGGGGTTCCTAAAGGATCAGTCCTAGGCCCCCTCCTTTTCCCGTTGTATACTGCCCCTATTGGACAAACAATCAGATTTGGTTTCCAGTACCATCTCTATGCTGACGACACCCAATTATACACCTCTTCTCCTGATATCACACCGACCTTTTTAGAAAACACCAGTGATTGTCTTACCACTGTCTCTAACATCATGTCCTCCCTCTATCTGAAACTAAACCTGTCAAAAACTGAACTCCTCGTGTTCTCTCCCTCTACTAACCTACCTTTGCCTGACATTGCCATCTCCGTGTGCGGTTCCACCATTACTCCAAAGCAACATGCCCGCTGCCTTGGGGTCATCCTTGATTCTGACCTTTCATTCACCTCCCACATCCGATCACTGGCTCGCTCTTCTTACCTGCATCTCAAAAACATTTCTAGAATTCGCCCTTTTCTTACTTTCGACTCTGCAAAAACTCTGACTGTTTCACTTATTTCTTCTCGTCTGGACTATTGTAACATAGTAACATAGTAACATAGTTAGTAAGGCCGAAAAAAGACATTTGTCCATCCAGTTCAGCCTATATTCCATCATAATAAATCCCCAGATCTACGTCCTTCTACAGAACCTAATAATTGTATGATACAATATTGTTCTGCTCCAGGAAGACATCCAGGCCTCTCTTGAACCCCTCGACTGAGTTCGCCATCACCACCTCCTCAGGCAAGCAATTCCAGATTCTCACTGCCCTAACAGTAAAGAATCCTCTTCTATGTTGGTGGAAAAACCTTCTCTCCTCCAGACGCAAAGAATGCCCCCTTGTGCCCGTCACCTTCCTTGGTATAAACAGATCCTCAGCGAGATATTTGTATTGTCCCCTTATATACTTATACATGGTTATTAGATCGCCCCTCAGTCGTCTTTTTTCTAGACTAAATAATCCTAATTTCGCTAATCTATCTGGGTATTGTAGTTCTCCCATCCCCTTTATTAATTTTGTTGCCCTCCTTTGTACTCTCTCTAGTTCCATTATATCCTTCCTGAGCACCGGTGACCAAAACTGGACACAGCACTCCATGTGCGGTCTAACTAGGGATTTGTACAGAGGCAGTGTAATGCTCTCATCATGTGTATCCAGACCTCTTTTAATGCACCCCATGATCCTGTTTGCCTTGGCAGCTGCTGCCTGGCACTGGCTGCTCCAGGTAAGTTTATCATTAACTAGGATCCCCAAGTCCTTCTCCCTGTCAGATTTACCCAGTGGTTTCCCGTTCAGTGTGTAATGGTGATATTGATTCCCTCTTCCCATGTGTATAACCTTACATTTATCATTGTTAAACCTCATCTGCCACCTTTCAGCCCAAGTTTCCAACTTATCCAGATCCATCTGTAGCAGAATACTATCTTCTCTTGTATTAACTGCTTTACATAGTTTTGTATCGTCTGCAAATATCGATATTTTACTGTGTAAACCTTCTACCAGATCATTAATGAATATGTTGAAGAGAACAGGTCCCAATACTGACCCCTGCGGTACCCCACTGGTCACAGCGACCCAGTTAGAGACTATACCATTTATAACCACCCTCTGCTTTCTATCACTAAGCCAGTTACTAACCCATTTACACACATGTTCCCCCAGACCAAGCATTCTCATTTTGTGTACCAACCTCTTGTGCGGCACGGTATCAAACGCTTTGGAAAAATCGAGATATACCACGTCCAATGACTCACCGTGGTCCAGTCTATAGCTTACCTCTTCATAAAAACTGATTAGATTGGTTTGACAGGAGCGATTTCTCATAAACCCATGCTGATATGGAGTTAAACAGTTATTCTCATTGAGATAATCCAGAATAACATCCCTCAGAAACCCTTCAAATATTTTACCAACAATAGAGGTTAGACTTACTGGCCTATAATTTCCAGGTTCACTTTTAGAGCCCTTTTTGAATATTGGCACCACATTTGCTATGCGCCAGTCCTGCGGAACAGACCCTGTCGCTATAGAGTCACTAAAAATAAGAAATAATGGTTTATCTATTACATTACTTAGTTCTCTTAGTACTCGTGGGTGTATGCCATCCGGACCCGGAGATTTATCTATTTTAATCTTATTTAGCCGGTTTCGCACCTCTTCTTGGGTTAGATTGGTGACCCTTAATATAGGGTTTTCATTGTTTCTTGGGATTTCACCTAGCATTTCATTTTCCACCGTGAATACCGTGGAGAAGAAGGTGTTTAATATGTTAGCTTTTTCCTCGTCATCTACAACCATTCTTTCCTCACTATTTTTTAAGGGGCCTACATTTTCAGTTTTTATTCTTTTACTATTGATATAGTTGAAGAACAGTTTGGGATTAGTTTTACTCTCCTTAGCAATGTGCTTCTCTGTTTCCTTTTTGGCAGCTTTAATTAGTTTTTTAGATAAAGTATTTTTCTCCCTATAGTTTTTTAGAGCTTCAATGGTGCCATCCTGCTTTAGTAGTGCAAATGCTTTCTTTTTACTGTTAATTGCCTGTCTTACTTCTTTGTTTAGCCACATTGGGTTTTTCCTATTTCTAGTCCTTTTATTCCCACAAGGTATAAACCGCTTACACTGCCTATTTAGGATGTTCTTAAACATTTCCCATTTATTATCTGTATTCTTATTTCTGAGGATATTGTCCCAGTCTACCAGATTAAGGGCATCTCTAAGCTGGTCAAACTTTGCCTTCCTAAAGTTCAGTGTTTTTGTGACTCCCTGACAAGTCCCCCTAGTGAAAGACAGGTGAAACTGCACAATATTGTGGTCGCTATTTCCTAGATGCCCGACCACCTGCAGATTTGTTATTCTGTCAGGTCTATTAGATAGTATTAGGTCTAAAAGTGCTGCTCCTCTGGTTGGATTCTGCACCAATTGTGAAAGATAATTTTTCTTGGTTATTAGCAGAAACCTGTTGCCTTTATGGGTTTCACAGGTTTCTGTTTCCCAGTTAATATCCGGGTAGTTAAAGTCCCCCATAACCAGGACCTCATTCTGGGTTGCAGCTTCATCTATCTGCTTTAGAAGTAGACTTTCCATGCTTTCTATTATATTTGGGGGTTTGTAACAGACCCCAATGAGAATTTTGTTACCATTTTTCCCTCCATGAATTTCAACCCATATGGACTCGACATCCTCATTCCCTTCGCTAATATCCTCCCTTAAAGTGGACTTTAGACAAGACTTTACATAGAGACAAACCCCTCCTCCTCTCCGATTTTTACGATCCTTTCTAAACAGACTGTAACCCTGTAAGTTAACTGCCCAGTCATAGCTTTCATCTAACCATGTCTCGGTTATTCCCACTATGTCAAAGTTACCTGTAGATATTTCTGCTTCTAGTTCTTCCATCTTGTTTGTCAGGCTTCTGGCGTTTGCGAGCATGCAGTTTAGAGGATTTTGTTTTGTTTTGTAACTCTCTACTAATCGGCCTCCCTCTTACCAAACTCTCCCCGCTCCAATCTGTCCTGAATGCTGCTGCCAGGATCATATTCCTCACCAACCGTTACACCGATGCCTCTACCCTGTGCCAGTCATTACACTGGCTACCCATCCACTCCAGAATCCAGTACAAAACTACTACCCCCATCCACAAAGCACTCCATGGCTCAGCACCACCCTACATCTCCTCCCTGGTATCAGTCTACCACCCTACCCGTGCCCTCCGCTCCGCTAATGACCTCAGGTTAGCATCCTCAATAATCAGAACCTCCCACTCCCGTCTCCAAGACTTTACACGTGCTGCGCCGATTCTTTGGAATGCACTACCTAGGTTAATACGATTAATCCCCAATCCCCACAGTTTTAAGCGTGCCCTAAAAACTAATTTGTTCAGACTGGCCTACCGCCTCAACGCATTAACCTAACGATCCCTGTGTGGCCTATTTATAATAAAAAAAAAAAAAAAAGGTTCCTCGCATCATGTTCTCATACACTTTATGCAGTATTAGCCCTCTGTGTCTGTACTGCTACATACTTAGGCAGGTAACTGGTTCATGCAGCTTTACATGAACACCCGAGCCTTACACTATAGCTGGTCCGAATAACTAAAGCAATTGTTACCATCCACCTCTCGTGTCTCCCCTTTTCCCCATAGTTTGTAGCTTGCGAGCAGCAGGGCCCTCACTCCTCCTGGTATCTGTTTTGAACTGTGATTTCTGTTATGCTGTAATGTCTATTGTCTGTACAAGTCCCCTCTATAATTTGTAAAGCGCTGCGGAATATGTTGGCGCTATATAAATTAATATTATTATTATATAGTATTTTATCTTTCCATAGATAGGAAATATGACATATATGTTAAAAAAACAAGACTGGAAAGACAGCAGTCTGTGGCTCTCTGACATAGGAAGGCAAGGGCCGTAGATCTGTCGCTGACATGGCTTTACAGATTCTACAATTACATCTATGACATATTTTTTAAGGCTATGTGCACACGTTCAGGAATTTTTGCATTTTTTTTCGCGGTTTTTTTGGCGGTTTTCCACATAAAAAGCGCTAAAAAAAGCTTACATTAAGCATCCTATTATTAGAATGCAATCCGCAATTTTTGTGACGCGTTGCGTTTTTTTTCCGTCAAAGAAACGCATTGCGGAAAAAAACACAGCATGTTCATTAATTTTGCGGATTTTTCGTGAATTTCCCACTATATTATTGCATTGGGAAGCTCCGAAAAACAAAAAAAACGCGTAAAATCCGCAAAAAAAAAAAAAAAAGGTCAAAAAACGTGAAAAAAAAAACGCGTGCGGATTTCCTGCGTAAATACTCCGGATTTGCTCAGGAAAATTCTGCACACTTTCCTGTAGGTGTGCACATAGCCTAAAAAAGTTGCATAAAATGAGAAAAAAAACACATCTATATACATAACTTTATACAGGTTAGGCTGGTTTCACATTTGCGTTTTTTTTTTTTGCGTTTTTGCGCAAAAAAAAGCATGCGTTTTTTTCCCTATACTTAACATTCAAAACGCATGCGTTTTTTGCATGCGTTTTGACGCATTTTGACAACGCATGCGTTTTTTTCTCTGCATGCGTTGTGTTGCAGAAATGCAACATGTAGTAATTTTAGCGGTTTTTTTTTAGGCAAAACGTATTGATGTCTATGTAAACGCATAGGGATCCCGGTGACCATCACTATTAGTTGAGCTGTACCCAGTGTGCACAATGATGGGCAGCTCCGCGTGGGCGGGGCTTTGGTGAGACTGGCAGCTCTGTGTTATGCCTCAGTCTTATGAATGGAGATCCCTGATGATGATGATTGGCAGCTGTCACACACTTCTCATCATGCGTTTCAAAAACGCAAACGCAGGAAAAAATGCATGTAAACGCGTCAAAACGCTGCATTTGTGTTAAAACATGCAAAAAAAAACGCATGCGCCTAAAAAACGCAGCGTTTAAACGCGTTTAAACGCGTTTTTTTACCAAATGCGTTTGCGTTTAAAACGCTGCGTTTTTAAACACAAATGTGAAACCAGCCTTAGTAATGAAAGAAATAAAATAAAAAATATAGTAACAATCCTGAAATAAAATTAAATTATGAAATTAAATTACAAAAATACACTAAAACACTGTTATTACATTTTCTTTTTTTCTATTATTACTTTTATCGTTAATAATAATAATAATAATAATAATAATAAAAAAGTTGTTATTTTTTGTCATAAAATATATTAAAACTATGTATAAAATAAAAAACAAACTACAAAACAAAAAAACACTGCTCGAAACTTTATGTAGGTCAGTGATAAATGGAGGTAAAAATGAATAATAATAATAATAATAATAATAATAATAATAATGTAATTAATGTAACAAAGTTTTTTAAAAAGTTTTAATAAAATCTCTATTTTTTTTAAAAAAAAGGTATAAAATGAAAAAGAACCCCACATTTATGTGTATATATACAGATATATATTCTTTATAGAGGTCGGCAATGAAAGAAGAAGTAAAGGGAAACATATAGTCATAATGACATAAAAACACATTCTAAAAATATTTTTTTTGTAGACAAAAACAAAATAAAAACGACAGAACGTATCTGATCCCTCGTGTGTAACATTAACCTCTTCTAACGATAAAAGATGCAGAAACGATCAGAAAGAATTTATTTTTTCTTTTTGCTTCTATGGCCAGAATGAAATGAATAAATATTGTGAACATTTTCAATCCCCTACAGTTCTGCATTCAGTCACTTTTGATGCAAAAAAAAAAAAAAATCTAAAGAAATCCCTAAAGAAATTCCCACCCAGCCGATTGCGCCACTTTATGTGACTGAAGCGACTCCCGGTGGCCACTAGCAGAAATGTGATTGCAGCTCTGGATGTGAGTGGAGCATAGGATGGGAGACAGCTCCGTCCCTCCGTAGCACCGGTACGCGGGGTGAGGCTTGTCCGCTGCTGTATGGCGCTGTCACACCACCAGTTTGCTGCATTGCTCGGGGTCCACATCCTGAGGACGTCGGGGCGGTCACTGATTATACGCGTGGTGACGATATAAGACGCTAATAATCCAACAGGAGACATTTCTACATTATTATTGGAGGAGACTTTCCTGCAGGAGACGGAGCTCTGCCAGACCACTATGTACAGGTCCTGCCCTCCTTCATTACCACCATTATTATGGATCAAGACAAGTCGTTCTTACACACAGTGTGCAGTGGTAGGGTACAGGATAATGACACTGGGGGTACAGGATAATGACACTCGGGGTACAGGATAATAACACTGGGGGTACAGGATAATGACACTGGGGGTACAGGATAATGACACTGGGGGTACAGGATAATGACACTGGGGGTACAGGATAATGACACTGGGGGTACAGGATAATGACACTGGGGGTACAGGATAATTACACTGGGGGTACAGGATAATAACACTGGGGGTACAGCATAATGACACTGGGGGTACAGGATAATAACACTGGGGGTACAGGATAATTACACTGGGGGTACAGGATAATAACACTGGGGGTACAGGATAATTACACTGGGGGTACAGGATAATGACACTGACACTGGGGGTACAGGATAATGACACTGGGGGTACAGGATAATGACACTGGGGGTACAGGATAATGACACTGGGGGTACAGGATAATTACACTGGGGGTACAGGATAATGACACTGGGGGTACAGGATAATAACACTGGGGGTACAGGATAATGACACTGGGGGTACAGGATAATGACACTGACACTGGGGGTACAGGATAATGACACTGGGGGTACAGGATAATGACACTGGGGGTACAGGATAATGACACTGGGGGTACAGGATAATTACACTGGGGGTACAGGATAATGACACTGGGGGTACAGGATAATAACACTGGGGGTACAGGATAATGACACTGGGGGTACAGGATAATGACACTGGGGTACAGGATAATGACACTGGGGGTACAGGATAATGACACTGGGGGTACAGGATAATGACACTGGGGGTACAGGATAATGACACTGGGGGTACAGGATAATAACACTGGGGGTACAGGATAATGACACTGGGGGTACAGGATAATGACACTGGGGGTACAGGATAATGACACTGGGGGTACAGGATAATAACACTGGGGGTACAGGATAATAACACTGGGGGTACAGGATAATGACACTGGGGGTACAGGATAATGACACTGGGGGTACAGGATAATAACACTGGGGGTACAGGATAATAACACTGGGGGTACAGGATAATGACACTGGGGGTACAGGATAATAACACTGGGGGTACAGGATAATTACACTGGGGGTACAGGATAATTACACTGGGGGTACAGGATAATTACACTGGGATTACAGGATAATAACACTGGGGGTACAGGATAATGACACTGGGGGTACAGGATAATGACACTGGGGGTACAGGATAATAACACTGGGGGTACAGGATAATGACACTGACACTGGGGGTACAGGATAATTACACTGGGGGTACAGGATAATGATACTGGGGGTACAGGATAATAACACTGGGGGTACAGGATAATGACACTGACACTGGGGGTACAGGATAATTACACTGGGGGTACAGGATAATGATACTGGGGGTACAGGATAATAACACTGGGGGTACAGGATAATGACACTGACACTGGGGGTACAGGATAATAACACTGGGGGTACAGGATAATAACACTGGGGGTACAGGATAATAACACTGGGGGTACAGGATAATGACACTGGGGGTACAGGATAATGACACTGGGGGTACAGGATAATGACACTGGGGGTACAGGATAATGACACTGGGGGTACAGGATAATTACACTGGGGGTACAGGATAATAACACTGGGATTACAGGATAATAACACTGGGGGTACAGGATAATGACACTGGGGGTACAGGATAATGACACTGGGGGTACAGGATAATGACACTGGGGGTACAGGATAATGACACTGGGGGTACAGGATAATGACACTGGGGGTACAGGATAATGACACTGGGGGTACAGGATAATAACACTGGGGGTACAGGATAATGACACTGGGGGTACAGGATAATAACACTGGGGGTACAGGATAATGACACTGGGGGTACAGGATAATGACACTGGGGGTACAGGATAATGACACTGGGGGTACAGGATAATGACACTGGGGGTACAGGATAATAACACTGGGGGTACAGGATAATGACACTGGGGGTACAGGATAATGACACTGGGGGTACAGGATAATTACACTGGGGGTACAGGATAATAACACTGGGATTACAGGATAATAACACTGGGGGTACAGGATAATGACACTGGGATTACAGGATAATGACACTGGGGGTACAGGATAATGACACTGGGGGTACAGGATAATGACACTGGGATTACAGGATAATGACACTGGGATTACAGGATAATGACACTGGGATTACAGGATAATGACACTGGGGGTACAGGATAATAACACTGGGGGTACAGGATAATGACACTGGGGGTACAGGATAATGACACTGGGGGTACAGGATAATTACACTGGGGGTACAGGATAATAACACTGGGATTACAGGATAATAACACTGGGGGTACAGGATAATGACACTGGGATTACAGGATAATGACACTGGGATTACAGGATAATGACACTGGGATTACAGGATAATGACACTGGGGGTACAGGATAATAACACTGGGGGTACAGGATAATAACACTGGGGGTACAGGATAATGACACTGGGGGTACAGGATAATTACACTGGGGGTACAGGATAATTACACTGGGGGTACAGGATAATTACACTGGGGGTACAGGATAATTACACTGGGGGTACAGGATAATTACACTGGGGGTACAGGATAATGACACTGGGGGTACAGGATAATTACACTGGGGGTACAGGATAATGACACTGGGGGTACAGGATAATTACACTGGGGGTACAGGATAATTACACTGGGGGTACAGGATAATGACACTGGGGGTACAGGATAATTACACTGGGGGTACAGGATAATGACACTGGGGGTACAGGATAATTACACTGGGGGTACAGGATAATGACACTGGGGGTACAGGATAATTACACTGGGGGTACAGGATAATTACACTGGGGGTACAGGATAATGACACTGGGGGTACAGGATAATTACACTGGGGGTACAGGATAATTACACTGGGGGTACAGGATAATAACACTGGGGGTACAGGATAATAACACTGGGGGTACAGGATAATGACACTGGGGGTACAGGATAATTACACTGGGGGTACAGGATAATTACACTGGGGGTACAGGATAATGACACTGGGGGTACAGGATAATAACACTGGGGGTACAGGATAATGACACTGGGGGTACAGGATAATAACACTGGGGGTACAGGATAATAACACTGGGGGTACAGGATAATGACACTGGGGGTACAGGATAATAACACTGGGGGTACAGGATAATAACACTGGGGGTACAGGATAATAACACTGGGGGTACAGGATAATGACACTGGGGGTACAGGATAATTACACTGGGGGTACAGGATAATAACACTGGGGGTACAGGATAATTACACTGGGATTACAGGATAATGACACTGGGGGTACAGGATAATAACACTGGGGGTACAGGATAATGACACTGGGGGTACAGGATAATAACACTGGGGGTACAGGATAATGACACTGGGGGTACAGGATAATGACACTGGGGGTACAGGATAATAACACTGGGGGTACAGGATAATTACACTGGGGGTACAGGATAATAACACTGGGGGTACAGGATAATAACACTGGGGGTACAGGATAATTACACTGGGATTACAGGATAATGACACTGGGGGTACAGGATAATGACACTGGGGGTACAGGATAATTACACTGGGGGTACAGGATAATGACACTGGGGGTACAGGATAATTACACTGGGGGTACAGGATAATAACACTGGGGGTACAGGATAATGACACTGGGGGTACAGGATAATAACACTGGGGGTACAGGATAATGACACTGGGGGTACAGGATAATAACACTGGGGGTACAGGATAATAACACTGGGGGTACAGGATAATGACACTGGGGGTACAGGATAATTACACTGGGGGTACAGGATAATTACACTGGGGGTACAGGATAATTACACTGGGATTACAGGATAATAACACTGGGGGTACAGGATAATGACACTGGGGGTACAGGATAATGACACTGGGGGTACAGGATAATAACACTGGGGGTACAGGATAATGACACTGACACTGGGGGTACAGGATAATTACACTGGGGGTACAGGATAATGATACTGGGGGTACAGGATAATGATACTGGGGGTACAGGATAATAACACTGGGGGTACAGGATAATAACACTGGGGGTACAGGATAATGACACTGGGGGTACAGGATAATGACACTGGGGGTACAGGATAATGACACTGGGGGTACAGGATAATGACACTGGGGGTACAGGATAATTACACTGGGATTACAGGATAATGACACTGGGGGTACAGGATAATAACACTGGGGGTACAGGATAATGACACTGGGGGTACAGGATAATGACACTGGGGGTACAGGATAATAACACTGGGGGTACAGGATAATAACACTGGGGGTACAGGATAATGACACTGGGGGTACAGGATAATAACACTGGGGGTACAGGATAATGACACTGGGGGTACAGGATAATAACACTGGGGGTACAGGATAATGACACTGGGGGTACAGGATAATTACACTGGGGGTACAGGATAATTACACTGGGGGTACAGGATAATTACACTGGGATTACAGGATAATAACACTGGGGGTACAGGATAATGACACTGGGGGTACAGGATAATGACACTGACACTGGGGGTACAGGATAATTACACTGGGGGTACAGGATAATTACACTGGGATTACAGGATAATAACACTGGGGGTACAGGATAATGACACTGACACTGGGGGTACAGGATAATTACACTGGGGGTACAGGATAATTACACTGGGATTACAGGATAATAACACTGGGGGTACAGGATAATGACACTGGGGGTACAGGATAATGACACTGACACTGGGGGTACAGGATAATTACACTGGGGGTACAGGATAATGATACTGGGGGTACAGGATAATGACACTGGGGGTACAGGATAATTACACTGGGGGTACAGGATAATGATACTGGGGGTACAGGATAATGATACTGGGGGTACAGGATAATGACACTGGGGGTACAGGATAATGACACTGACACTGGGGGTACAGGATAATTACACTGGGGGTACAGGATAATGATACTGGGGGTACAGGATAATGACACTGGGGGTACAGGATAATAACACTGGGGGTACAGGATAATGACACTGACACTGGGGGTACAGGATAATTACACTGGGGGTACAGGATAATGATACTGGGGGTACAGGATAATAACACTGGGGGTACAGGATAATTACACTGGGGGTACAGGATAATGATACTGGGGGTACAGGATAATGACACTGGGGGTACAGGATAATAACACTGGGGGTACAGGATAATGACACTGGGGGTACAGGATAATTACACTGGGGGTACAGGATAATGATACTGGGGGTACAGGATAATAACACTGGGGGTACAGGATAATTACACTGGGGGTACAGGATAATGATACTGGGGGTACAGGATAATGATACTGGGGGTACAGGATAATAACACTGGGGGTACAGGATAATAACACTGGGGGTACAGGATAATGACACTGGGGGTACAGGATAATGACACTGGGGGTACAGGATAATGACACTGGGGGTACAGGATAATGACACTGGGGGTACAGGATAATAACACTGGGGGTACAGGATAATAACACTGGGGATACAGGATAATGACACTGGGGGTACAGGATAATAACACTGGGGGTACAGGATAATGACACTGGGGGTACAGGATAATGACACTGGGGGTACAGGATAATGACACTGGGGGTACAGGATAATTACACTGGGGGTACAGGATAATAACACTGGGGGTACAGGATAATGACACTGGGGGTGCAGGATAATGACACTGGGGGTACAGGATAATTACACTGGGGGTACAGGATAATTACACTGGGGGTACAGGATAATAACACTGGGATTACAGGATAATAACACTGGGGGTACAGGATAATGACACTGGGGGTACAGGATAATAACACTGGGGGTACAGGATAATGACACTGGGGGTACAGGATAATGACACTGGGGGTACAGGATAATAACACTGGGGGTACAGGATAATGACACTGGGGGTACAGGATAATAACACTGGGGGTACAGGATAATGACACTGGGGGTACAGGATAATGACACTGGGGGTACAGGATAATGACACTGGGGGTACAGGATAATGACACTGGGGGTACAGGATAATGACACTGGGGGTACAGGATAATGACACTGGGGGTACAGGATAATGACACTGGGGGTACAGGATAATAACACTGGGGGTACAGGATAATGACACTGGGGGTACAGGATAATGACACTGGGGGTACAGGATAATAACACTGGGGGTACAGGATAATGACACTGGGGGTACAGGATAATGACACTGGGGGTACAGGATAATTACACTGGGGGTACAGGATAATAACACTGGGGGTACAGGATAATAACACTGGGGGTACAGGATAATAACACTGGGGGTACAGGATAATGACACTGGGGGTACAGGATAATGACACTGGGGGTACAGGATAATTACACTGGGGGTACAGGATAATGACACTGGGGGTACAGGATAATTACACTGGGGGTACAGGATAATGACACTGGGGGTACAGGATAATAACACTGGGATTACAGGATAATAACACTGGGGGTACAGGATAATGACACTGGGGGTACAGGATAATGACACTGGGGGTACAGGATAATGACACTGGGGGTACAGGATAATAACACTGGGGGTACAGGATAATGACACTGGGGGTACAGGATAATGACACTGGGGGTACAGGATAATGACACTGGGGGTACAGGATAATGACACTGGGGGTACAGGATAATAACACTGGGGGTACAGGATAATGACACTGGGGGTACAGGATAATGACACTGGGGGTACAGGATAATGACACTGGGGGTACAGGATAATAACACTGGGGGTACAGGATAATGACACTGGGGGTACAGGATAATAACACTGGGGGTACAGGATAATAACACTGGGGGTACAGGATAATGACACTGGGGGTACAGGATAATGACACTGGGGGTACAGGATAATGACACTGGGGGTACAGGATAATAACACTGGGGGTACAGGATAATTACACTGGGATTACAGGATAATAACACTGGGGGTACAGGATAATGACACTGGGGGTACAGGATAATAACACTGGGGGTACAGGATAATAACACTGGGGGTACAGGATAATAACACTGGGGGTACAGGATAATAACACTGGGGGTACAGCATAATAACACTGGGGGTACAGGATAATGACACTGGGGGTACAGGATAATGACACTGGGGGTACAGGATAATAACACTGGGATTACAGGATAATGACACTGGGGGTACAGGATAATGACACTGGGGGTACAGGATAATGACACTGGGGGTACAGGATAATGACACTGGGGGTACAGGATAATTACACTGGGGGTACAGGATAATGACACTGGGGTACAGGATAATAACACTGGGGGTACAGGATAATAACACTGGGGGTACAGGATAATAACACTGGGGGTACAGGATAATAACACTGGGGGTACAGGATAATAACACTGGGATTACAGGATAATGACACTGGGGGTACAGGATAATGACACTGGGGGTACAGGATAATGACACTGGGGGTACAGGATAATGACACTGGGGGTACAGGATAATTACACTGGGGGTACAGGATAATGACACTGGGGTACAGGATAATAACACTGGGGGTACAGGATAATAACACTGGGGGTACAGGATAATAACACTGGGATTACAGGATAATGACACTGGGGGTACAGGATAATGACACTGGGGGTACAGGATAATGACACTGGGGGTACAGGATAATGACACTGGGGGTACAGGATAATGACACTGGGGTACAGGATAATAACACTGGGGGTACAGGATAATAACACTGGGGGTACAGGATAATGACACTGGGGGTACAGGATAATAACACTGGGGGTACAGGATAATAACACTGGGGGTACAGGATAATGACACTGGGGGTACAGGATAATAACGCTGGGGGTACAGGATAATGACACTGGGGGTACAGGATAATAACACTGGGGGTACAGGATAATTACACTGGGGGTACAGCATAATGACACTGGGGGTACAGGATAATAACGCTGGGGGTACAGGATAATGACACTGGGGGTACAGGATAATTACACTGGGGGTACAGGATAATGACACTGGGGTACAGGATAATAACACTGGGGGTACAGGATAATAACACTGGGGGTACAGGATAATGACACTGGGGGTACAGGATAATAACACTGGGGGTACAGGATAATAACACTGGGGGTACAGGATAATGACACTGGGGGTACAGGATAATAACACTGGGGGTACAGGATAATAACACTGGGATTACAGGATAATGACACTGGGGGTACAGGATAATTACACTGGGATTACAGGATAATAACACTGGGATTACAGGATAATGACACTGGGGGTACAGGATAATTACACTGGGATTACAGGATAATAACACTGGGGGTACAGGATAATTACACTGGGGGTACAGGATAATAACACTGGGGGTACAGGATAATAACACTGGGGGTACAGGATAATAACACTGGGGGTACAGGATAATGACACTGGGGGTACAGGATAATTACACTGGGGGTACAGGATAATGACACTGGGGGTACAGGATAATGACACTGGGGGTACAGGATAATTACACTGGGGGTACAGGATAATGACACTGGGGGTACAGGATAATAACACTGGGGGTACAGGATAATAACACTGGGGGTACAGGATAATTACACTGGGATTACAGGATAATAACACTGGGGGTACAGGATAATGACACTGGGGGTACAGGATAATGACACTGGGGGTACAGGATAATAACACTGGGGGTACAGGATAATGACACTGGGGGTACAGGATAATAACACTGGGGGTACAGGATAATAACACTGGGATTACAGGATAATGACACTGGGGGTACAGGATAATGACACTGGGGGTACAGGATAATGACACTGGGGGTACAGGATAATAACACTGGGGGTACAGGATAATGACACTGGGGGTACAGGATAATAACACTGGGGGTACAGGATAATAACACTGGGATTACAGGATAATAACACTGGGGGTACAGGATAATAACACTGGGGGTACAGGATAATAACACTGGGATTACAGGATAATGACACTGGGGGTACAGGATAATAACACTGGGGGTACAGGATAATTACACTGGGATTACAGGATAATAACACTGGGATTACAGGATAATGACACTGGGGGTACAGGATAATTACACTGGGGGTACAGGATAATTACACTGGGATTACAGGATAATAACACTGGGGGTACAGGATAATGACACTGGGGGTACAGGATAATGACACTGGGGGTACAGGATAATGACACTGGGGGTACAGGATAATAACACTGGGATTACAGGATAATGACACTGGGGGTACAGGATAATTACACTGGGGGTACAGGATAATAACACTGGGATTACAGGATAATGACACTGGGGGTACAGGATAATTACACTGGGGGTACAGGATAATGACACTGGGGGTACAGGATAATAACACTGGGGGTACAGGATAATAACACTGGGGGTACAGGATAATGACACTGGGGGTACAGGATAATAACACTGGGGGTACAGGATAATGACACTGGGATTACAGGATAATAACACTGGGGGTACAGGATAATTACACTGGGGGTACAGGATAATAACACTGGGATTACAGGATAATGACACTGGGGGTACAGGATAATTACACTGGGGGTACAGGATAATTACACTGGGGGTACAGGATAATGACACTGGGGGTACAGGATAATTACACTGGGATTACAGGATAATAACACTGGGGGTACAGGATAATAACACTGGGATTACAGGATAATGACACTGGGGGTACAGGATAATTACACTGGGGGTACAGGATAATAACACTGGGATTACAGGATAATTACACTGGGGGTACAGGATAATTACACTGGGGGTACAGGATAATAACACTGGGGGTACAGGATAATGACACTGGGGGTACAGGATAATGACACTGGGGGTACAGGATAATTACACTGGGATTACAGGATAATAACACTGGGGGTACAGGATAATAACACTGGGATTACAGGATAATGACACTGGGGTACAGGATAATGACACTGGGGGTACAGGATAATAACACTGGGATTACAGGATAATAACACTGGGGGTACAGGATAATGACACTGGGGGTACAGGATAATGACACTGGGGGTACAGGATAATGACACTGGGATTACAGGATAATGACACTGGGGGTACAGGATAATGACACTGGGGGTACAGGATAATGACACTGGGATTACAGGATAATGACACTGGGGGTACAGGATAATAACACTGGGGGTACAGGATAATTACACTGGGGGTACAGGATAATGACACTGGGGGTACAGGATAATAACACTGGGATTACAGGATAATAACACTGGGATTACAGGATAATGACACTGGGGGTACAGGATAATGACACTGGGGGTACAGGATAATGACACTGGGATTACAGGATAATGACACTGGGGGTACAGGATAATGACACTGGGGGTACAGGATAATGACACTGGGATTACAGGATAATGACACTGGGGGTACAGGATAATAACACTGGGATTACAGGATAATGACACTGGGGGTACAGGATAATTACACTGGGGGTACAGGATAATAACACTGGGGGTACAGGATAATAACACTGGGATTACAGGATAATGACACTGGGGGTACAGGATAATTACACTGGGGGTACAGGATAATTACACTGGGGGTACAGGATAATAACACTGGGGGTACAGGATAATGACACTGGGATTACAGGATAATGACACTGGGGGTACAGGATAATAACACTGGGATTACAGGATAATGACACTGGGGGTACAGGATAATAACACTGGGATTACAGGATAATGACACTGGGGGTACAGGATAATGACACTGGGGGTACAGGATAATGACACTGGGATTACAGGATAATGACACTGGGGGTACAGGATAATAACACTGGGATTACAGGATAATAACACTGGGGGTACAGGATAATAACACTGGGATTACAGGATAATGACACTGGGGGTACAGGATAATTACACTGGGGGTACAGGATAATAACACTGGGGGTACAGGATAATAACACTGGGATTACAGGATAATGACACTGGGGGTACAGGATAATTACACTGGGGGTACAGGATAATAACACTGGGATTACAGGATAATGACACTGGGGGTACAGGATAATAACACTGGGATTACAGGATAATAACACTGGGGGTACAGGATAATGACACTGGGGGTACAGGATAATAACACTGGGATTACAGGATAATAACACTGGGATTACAGGATAATAACACTGGGGGTACAGGATAATGACACTGGGATTACAGGATAATGACACTGGGGGTACAGGATAATGACACTGGGATTACAGGATAATGACACTGGGGGTACAGGATAATGACACTGGGATTACAGGATAATGACACTGGGGGTACAGGATAATGACACTGGGATTACAGGATAATGACACTGGGGGTACAGGATAATTACACTGGGAGTACAGGATAATAACACTGGGGGTACAGGATAATTACACTGGGATTACAGGATAATTACACTGGGAGTACAGGATAATAACACTGGGGGTACAGGATAATAACACTGGGGGTACAGGATAATGACACTGGGGGTACAGGATAATGACACTGGGGGTACAGGATAATGACACTGGGGGTACAGGATAATTACACTGGGGGTACAGGATAATGACACTGGGATTACAGGATAATGACACTGGGGGTACAGGATAATTACACTGGGGGTACAGGATAATGACACTGGGATTACAGGATAATGACACTGGGGGTACAGGATAATGACACTGGGGGTACAGGATAATGACACTGGGGGTACAGGATAATAACACTGGGGGTGCAGGATAATAACACTGGGATTACAGGATAATAACACTGGGGGTACAGGATAATGACACTGGGATTACAGGATAATAACACTGGGGGTACAGGATAATGACACTGGGGGTACAGGATAATAACACTGGGGGTACAGGATAATGACACTGGGGGTGCAGGATAATAACACTGGGATTACAGGATAATGACACTGGGGGTACAGGATAATGACACTGGGGGTACAGGATAATGACACTGGGGGTACAGGATAATAACACTGGGGGTACAGGATAATTACACTGGGGGTACAGGATAATGACACTGGGATTACAGGATAATGACACTGGGGGTACAGGATAATGACACTGGGGGTACAGGATAATAACACTGGGGGTACAGGATAATTACACTGGGGGTACAGGATAATGACACTGGGATTACAGGATAATAACACTGGGGGTACAGGATAATAACACTGGGGGTACAGGATAATTACACTGGGGGTACAGGATAATGACACTGGGATTACAGGATAATAACACTGGGGGTACAGGATAATTACACTGGGGGTACAGGATAATGACACTGGGGGTACAGGATAATAACACTGGGGGTACAGGATAATTACACTGGGGGTACAGGATAATGACACTGGGATTACAGGATAATGACACTGGGGGTACAGGATAATAACACTGGGGGTACAGGATAATGACACTGGGGGTACAGGATAATGACACTGGGATTACAGGATAATAACACTGGGGGTACAGGATAATAACACTGGGGGTACAGGATAATTACACTGGGGGTACAGGATAATGACACTGGGGGTACAGGATAATTACACTGGGGGTACAGGATAATTACACTGGGGGTACAGGATAATAACACTGGGATTACAGGATAATAACACTGGGGGTACAGGATAATGACACTGGGGGTACAGGATAATTACACTGGGGGTACAGGATAATAACACTGGGGGTACAGGATAATGACACTGGGGGTACAGGATAATTACACTGGGGGTACAGGATAATGACACTGGGGGTACAGGATAATTACACTGGGGGTACAGGATAATAACACTGGGATTACAGGATAATAACACTGGGGGTACAGGATAATGACACTGGGGGTACAGGATAATTACACTGGGGGTACAGGATAATAACACTGGGGGTACAGGATAATAACACTGGGATTACAGGATAATAACACTGGGGGTACAGGATAATAACACTGGGGGTACAGGATAATGACACTGGGGGTACAGGATAATAACACTGGGGGTACAGGATAATAACACTGGGATTACAGGATAATAACACTGGGGGTACAGGATAATAACACTGGGGGTACAGGATAATGACACTGGGGGTACAGGATAATAACACTGGGGGTACAGGATAATAACACTGGGATTACAGGATAATAACACTGGGGGTACAGGATAATAACACTGGGGGTACAGGATAATGACACTGGGGGTACAGGATAATAACACTGGGGGTACAGGATAATAACACTGGGATTACAGGATAATAACACTGGGGGTACAGGATAATGACACTGGGGCTACAGGATAATAACACTGGGGGTACAGGATAATGACACTGGGGGTACAGGATAATAACACTGGGGGTACAGGATAATAACACTGGGGGTACAGGATAATTACACTGGGGGTACAGGATAATAACACTGGGGGTACAGGATAATGACACTGGGGGTACAGGATAATAACACTGGGGGTACAGGATAATTACACTGGGGGTACAGGATAATGACACTGGGGGTACAGGATAATGACACTGGGGGTACAGGATAATAACACTGGGGGTACAGGATAATAACACTGGGGGTACAGGATAATTACACTGGGGGTACAGGATAATAACACTGGGGGTACAGGATAATGACACTGGGGGTACAGGATAATAACACTGGGGGTACAGGATAATTACACTGGGGGTACAGGATAATGACACTGGGGGTACAGGATAATAACACTGGGGGTACAGGATAATTACACTGGGGGTACAGGATAATGACACTGGGGGTACAGGATAATGACACTGGGGGTACAGGATAATAACACTGGGGGTACAGGATAATTACACTGGGGGTACAGGATAATAACACTGGGGGTACAGGATAATGACACTGGGGGTACAGGATAATAACACTGGGGGTACAGGATAATTACACTGGGGGTACAGGATAATGACACTGGGGGTACAGGATAATGACACTGGGGGTACAGGATAATAACACTGGGATTACAGGATAATAACACTGGGGGTACAGGATAATAACACTGGGGGTACAGGATAATAACACTGGGGGTACAGGATAATTACACTGGGGGTACAGGATAATAACACTGGGGGTACAGGATAATGACACTGGGGGTACAGGATAATGACACTGGGGGTACAGGATAATTACACTGGGGGTACAGGATAATGACACTGGGGGTACAGGATAATGACACTGGGGGTACAGGATAATAACACTGGGATTACAGGATAATAACACTGGGGGTACAGGATAATGACACTGGGATTACAGGATAATAACACTGGGGGTACAGGATAATAACACTGGGGGTACAGGATAATAACACTGGGGGTACAGGATAATTACACTGGGGGTACAGGATAATTACACTGGGGGTACAGGATAATGACACTGGGGGTACAGGATAATAACACTGGGGGTACAGGATAATAACACTGGGGGTACAGGATAATAACACTGGGGGTACAGGATAATAACACTGGGGGTACAGGATAATGACACTGGGGGTACAGGATAATAACACTGGGGGTACAGGATAATAACACTGGGGGTACAGGATAATAACACTGGGGGTACAGGATAATAACACTGGGGGTACAGGATAATAACACTGGGATTACAGGATAATAACACTGGGGGTACAGGATAATGACACTGGGGGTACAGGATAATAACACTGGGATTACAGGATAATAACACTGGGGGTACAGGATAATGACACTGGGGGTACAGGATAATTACACTGGGATTACAGGATAATAACACTGGGGGTACAGGATAATAACACTGGGGGTACAGGATAATTACACTGGGGGTACAGGATAATGACACTGGGGGTACAGGATAATTACACTGGGGGTACAGGATAATGACACTGGGGGTACAGGATAATTACACTGGGGGTACAGGATAATTACACTGGGGGTACAGGATAATTACACTGGGGGTACAGGATAATAACACTGGGGGTACAGGATAATAACACTGGGGGTACAGGATAATTACACTGGGGGTACAGGATAATTACACTGGGGGTACAGGATAATGACACTGGGGGTACAGGATAATAACACTGGGGGTACAGGATAATGATACTGGGGGTACAGGATAATAACACTGGGATTACAGGATAATAACACTGGGGGTACAGGATAATGACACTGGGGGTACAGGATAATTACACTGGGGGTACAGGATAATAACACTGGGGGTACAGGATAATAACACTGGGGGTACAGGATAATGACACTGGGGGTACAGGATAATAACACTGGGGGTACAGGATAATAACACTGGGGGTACAGGATAATGACACTGGGGGTACAGGATAATGACACTGGGGGTACAGGATAATAACACTGGGGGTACAGGATAATAACACTGGGGGTACAGGATAATAACACTGGGAGTACAGGATAATTACACTGGGGGTACAGGATAATAACACTGGGGGTACAGGATAATTACACTGGGGGTACAGGATAATGACACTGGGATTACAGGATAATGACACTGGGGGTACAGGATAATAACACTGGGATTACAGGATAATGACACTGGGATTACAGGATAATAACACTGGGGGTACAGGATAATAACACTGGGAGTACAGGATAATAACACTGGGGGTACAGGATAGTGACACTGGGGGTACAGGATAATGACACTGGGGGTACAGGATAATAACACTGGGGGTACAGGATAATAACACTGGGAGTACAGGATAATGACACTGGGGGTACAGGATAATAACACTGGGATTACAGGATAATGACACTGGGGGTACAGGATAATAACACTGGGGGTACAGGATAATAACACTGGGGGTACAGGATAATGACACTGGGATTACAGGATAATGACACTGGGGGTACAGGATAATAACACTGGGATTACAGGATAATGACACTGGGATTACAGGATAATAACACTGGGGGTACAGGATAATAACACTGGGAGTACAGGATAATAACACTGGGGGTACAGGATAATGACACTGGGGGTACAGGATAATGACACTGGGGGTACAGGATAATAACACTGGGGGTACAGGATAATAACACTGGGAGTACAGGATAATTACACTGGGGGTACAGGATAATAACACTGGGATTACAGGATAATTACACTGGGGGTACAGGATAATAACACTGGGATTACAGGATAATGACACTGGGGGTACAGGATAATAACACTGGGATTACAGGATAATGACACTGGGGGTACAGGATAATAACACTGGGGGTACAGGATAATAACACTGGGGGTACAGGATAATAACACTGGGAGTACAGGATAATGACACTGGGGGTACAGGATAATAACACTGGGGGTACAGGATAATTACACTGGGGGTACAGGATAATGACACTGGGGGTACAGGATAATGACACTGGGGGTACAGGATAATAACACTGGGGGTACAGGATAATGACACTGGGGGTGCAGGATAATGACACTGGGGGTACAGGATAATAACACTGGGGGTACAGGATAATGACACTGGGGGTACAGGATAATGACACTGGGGGTACAGGATAATGACACTGGGGGTACAGCATAATGACACTGGGGGTACAGGATAATGACACTGGGGGTACAGGATAATGACACTGGGGGTACAGGATAATGACACTGGGGGTACAGGATAATGACACTGGGGGTACAGGATAATAACACTGGGGGTACAGGATAATGACACTGGGGGTACAGGATAATTACACTGGGGGTACAGGATAATTACACTGGGGGTACAGGATAATTACACTGGGGGTACAGGATAATAACACTGGGAGTACAGGATAATTACACTGGGGGTACAGGATAATGACACTGGGAGTACAGGATAATTACACTGGGGGTACAGGATAATGACACTGGGGGTACAGGATAATAACACTGGGAGTACAGGATAATTACACTGGGGGTACAGGATAATGACACTGGGAGTACAGGATAATTACACTGGGGGTACAGGATAATTACACTGGGGGTACAGGATAATTACACTGGGGGTACAGGATAATTACACTGGGGGTACAGGATAATAACACTGGGAGTACAGGATAATTACACTGGGGGTACAGGATAATGACACTGGGGGTACAGGATAATAACACTGGGGGTACAGGATAATGACACTGGGGGTACAGGATAATAACACTGGGATTACAGGATAATGACACTGGGGGTACAGGATAATAACACTGGGATTACAGGATAATGACACTGGGGGTACAGGATAATAACACTGGGATTACAGGATAATGACACTGGGGGTACAGGATAATAACACTGGGGGTACAGGATAATAACACTGGGGGTACAGGATAATAACACTGGGAGTACAGGATAATTACACTGGGGGTACAGGATAATAACACTGGGGGTACAGGATAATGACACTGGGGGTACAGGATAATAACACTGGGGGTACAGGATAATTACACTGGGGGTACAGGATAATGACACTGGGGGTACAGGATAATGACACTGGGATTACAGGATAATAACACTGGGGGTACAGGATAATTACACTGGGGGTACAGGATAATAACACTGGGGGTACAGGATAATAACACTGGGGGTACAGGATAATAACACTGGGGGTACAGGATAATAACACTGGGGGTACAGGATAATGACACTGGGGGTGCAGGATAATGACACTGGGGGTACAGGATAATAACACTGGGGGTACAGGATAATGACACTGGGGGTACAGGATAATGACACTGGGGGTACAGGATAATGACACTGGGGGTACAGCATAATGACACTGGGGGTACAGGATAATGACACTGGGGGTACAGGATAATGACACTGGGGGTACAGGATAATGACACTGGGGGTACAGGATAATGACACTGGGGGTACAGGATAATAACACTGGGGGTACAGGATAATGACACTGGGGGTACAGGATAATTACACTGGGGGTACAGGATAATTACACTGGGGGTACAGGATAATGACACTGGGGGTACAGGATAATTACACTGGGGGTACAGGATAATTACACTGGGGGTACAGGATAATGACACTGGGGGTACAGGATAATGACACTGGGGGTACAGGATAATGACACTGGGGGTACAGGATAATGACACTGGGGGTACAGGATAATGACACTGGGGGTACAGGATAATTACACTGGGATTACAGGATAATTACACTGGGGGTACATGATAATGACACTGGGGGTACAGGATAATTACACTGGGGGTACATGATAATAACACTGGGGGTACAGGATAATAACACTGGGGGTACAGGATAATGACACTGGGGGTACAGGATAATTACACTGGGGGTACAGGATAATGACACTGGGGGTACAGGATAATGACACTGGGGGTACAGGATAATGACACTGGGGGTACAGGATAATTACACTGGGATTACAGGATAATTACACTGGGGGTACATGATAATGACACTGGGGGTACAGGATAATAACACTGGGGGTACAGGATAATAACACTGGGGGTACAGGATAATAACACTGGGGGTACAGGATAATGACACTGGGGGTACAGGATAATTACACTGGGGGTACAGGATAATGACACTGGGGGTACAGGATAATGACACTGGGGGTACAGGATAATTACACTGGGGGTACAGGATAATGACACTGGGGGTACAGGATAATGACACTGGGGGTACAGGATAATGACACTGGGATTACAGGATAATTACACTGGGGGTACAGGATAATGACACTGGGGGTACAGGATAATTACACTGGGGGTACAGGATAATTACACTGGGGGTACAGGATAATTACACTGGGGGTACAGGATAATTACACTGGGGGTACAGGATAATTACACTGGGGGTACAGGATAATGACACTGGGGGTACAGGATAATAACACTGGGGGTACAGGATAATTACACTGGGGGTACAGGATAATGACACTGGGGGTACAGGATAATGACACTGGGGGTACAGGATAATGACACTGGGGGTACAGGATAATGACACTGGGGGTACAGGATAATTACACTGGGGGTTCAGGATAATTACACTGGGGGTACAGGATAATGACACTGGGGGTACAGGATAATTACACTGGGGGTACAGGATAATGACACTGGGGGTACAGGATAATGACACTGGGGGTACAGGATAATTACACTAGGGGTACAGGATAATTACACTGGGGGTACAGGATAATGACACTGGGGGTACAGGATAATTACACTGGGGGTACAGGATAATGACACTGGGGGTACAGGATAATGACACTGGGGGTACAGGATAATTACACTGGGGGTACAGGATAATTACACTGGGGGTACAGGATAATAACACTGGGGGTACAGGATAATGACACTGGGGGTACAGGATAATGACACTGGGGGTACAGGATAATGACACTCGGGGTACAGGATAATGACACTGGGGGTACAGGATAATTACACTGGGATTACAGGATAATAACACTGGGGGTACAGGATAATGACACTGGGGGTACAGGATAATGACACTGGGGGTACAGGATAATTACACTGGGGGTACAGGATAATTACACTGGGGGTACAGGATAATGACACTGGGGGTACAGGATAATAACACTGGGGGTACAGGATAATTACACTGGGGGTACAGGATAATTACACTGGGGGTACAGGATAATTACACTGGGGGTACAGGATAATTACACTGGGGGTACAGGATAATGACACTGGGGGTACAGGATAATTACACTGGGGGTACAGGATAATTACACTGGGGGTACAGGATAATGACACTGGGGGTACAGGATAATAACACTGGGGGTACAGGATAATTACACTGGGGGTACAGGATAATTACACTGGGGGTACAGGATAATTACACTGGGGGTACAGGATAATTACACTGGGGGTACAGGATAATTACACTGGGGGTACAGGATAATTACACTGGGGGTACAGGATAATAACACTGGGGGTACAGGATAATTACACTGGGGGTACAGGATAATGACACTGGGGGTACAGGATAATTACACTGGGGGTACAGGATAATTACACTGGGGGTACAGGATAATGACACTGGGGGTACAGGATAATAACACTGGGGGTACAGGATAATTACACTGGGGGTACAGGATAATAACACTGGGGGTACAGGATAATGACACTGGGCGTACAGGATAATTACACTGGGGGTACAGGATAATTACACTGGGGGTACAGGATAATAACACTGGGGGTACAGGATAATTACACTGGGATTACAGGATAATGACACTGGGGGTACAGGATAATGACACTGGGGGTACAGGATAATGACACTGGGGGTACAGGATAATTACACTGGGGGTACAGGATAATTACACTGGGGGTACAGGATAATTACACTGGGGGTACAGGATAATAACACTGGGGGTACAGGATAATTACACTGGGGGTACAGGATAATTACACTGGGATTACAGGATAATTACACTGAGGGTACAGGATAATGACACTGGGGGTACAGGATAATGACACTGGGGGTACAGGATAATTACACTGGGATTACAGGATAATGACACTGGGGGTACAGGATAATGACACTGGGGGTACAGGATAATAACACTGGGGGTACAGGATAATTACACTGGGGGTACAGGATAATAACACTGGGGGTACAGGATAATAACACTGGGGGTACAGGATAATGACACTGGGGGTACAGGATAATTACACTGGGGGTACAGGATAATTACACTGGGGGTACAGGATAATTACACTGGGGGTACAGGATAATAACACTGGGGGTACAGGATAATTACACTGGGGGTACAGGATAATGACACTGGGGGTACAGGATAATGACACTGGGGGTACAGGATAATGACACTAGGGGTACAGGATAATTACACTGGGGGTACAGGATAATGACACTGGGGGTACAGGATAATAACACTGGGGGTACAGGATAATGACACTGGGGGTACAGGATAATGACACTCGGGGTACAGGATAATGACACTGGGGGTACAGGATAATTACACTGGGATTACAGGATAATTACACTGGGGGTACAGGATAATGACACTGGGGGTACAGGATAATAACACTGGGGGTACAGGATAATTACACTGGGGGTACAGGATAATTACACTGGGGGTACAGGATAATTACACTGGGGGTACAGGATAATTACACTGGGGGTACAGGATAATTACACTGGGGGTACAGGATAATTACACTGGGGGTACAGGATAATGACACTGGGGGTACAGGATAATTACACTGGGGGTACAGGATAATGACACTGGGCGTACAGGATAATTACACTGGGGGTACAGGATAATTACACTGGGGGTACAGGATAATAACACTGGGGGTACAGGATAATTACACTGGGATTACAGGATAATGACACTGGGGGTACAGGATAATGACACTGGGGGTACAGGATAATTACACTGGGGGTACAGGATAATTACACTGGGCGTACAGGATAATTACACTGGGGGTACAGGATAATGACACTGGGGGTACAGGATAATGACACTGGGGGTACAGGATAATTACACTGGGGGTACAGGATAATTACACTGGGGGTACAGGATAATAACACTGGGCGTACAGGATAATTACACTGGGGGTACAGGATAATGACACTGGGGGTACAGGATAATGACACTGGGGGTACAGGATAATTACACTGGGGGTACAGGATAATGACACTGGGGGTACAGGATAATGACACTGGGGGTACAGGATAATTACACTGGGGGTACAGGATAATTACACTGGGCGTACAGGATAATTACACTGGGGGTACAGGATAATAACACTGGGGGTACAGGATAATTACACTGGGGGTACAGGATAATTACACTGGGGGTACAGGATAATTACACTGGGGTTACAGGATAATTACACTGGGGGTACAGGATAATTACACTGGGGGTACAGGATAATTACACTGGGGGTACAGGATAATTACACTGGGGGTACAGGATAATAACACTGGGGGTACAGGATAATTACACTGGGATTACAGGATAATGACACTGGGGGTACAGGATAATAACACTGGGGGTACAGGATAATTACACTGGGGGTACAGGATAATGACACTGGGGGTACAGGATAATTACACTGGGCGTACAGGATAATTACACTGGGGGTACAGGATAATTACACTGGGGGTACAGGATAATTACACTGGGCGTACAGGATAATTACACTGGGGGTACAGGATAATGACACTGGGGGTACAGGATAATGACACTGGGGGTACAGGATAATTACACTGGGGGTACAGGATAATGACACTGGGGGTACAGGATAATGACACTGGGGGTACAGGATAATTACACTGGGGGTACAGGATAATTACACTGGGCGTACAGGATAATTACACTGGGGGTACAGGATAATAACACTGGGGGTACAGGATAATTACACTGGGGGTACAGAATAATTACACTGGGGGTACAGGATAATTACACTGGGGGTACAGGATAATTACACTGGGGGTACAGGATAATTACACTGGGGGTACAGGATAATTACACTGGGGGTA
This sequence comes from Ranitomeya imitator, assembly GCF_032444005.1. Lineage (NCBI taxonomy): Eukaryota > Metazoa > Chordata > Amphibia > Anura > Dendrobatidae > Ranitomeya > Ranitomeya imitator. The sequence continues at coordinate 1,227,825,153 of NC_091282.1, forward strand.
CAGGATAATTACACTGGGGGTACAGGATAATAACACTGGGGGTACAGGATAATTACACTGGGATTACAGGATAATGACACTGGGGGTACAGGATAATAACACTGGGGGTACAGGATAATTACACTGGGGGTACAGGATAATGACACTGGGGGTACAGGATAATTACACTGGGCGTACAGGATAATTACACTGGGGGTACAGGATAATTACACTGGGGGTACAGGATAATAACACTGGGGGTACAGGATAATTACACTGGGGGTACAGGATAATTACACTGGGGGTACAGGATAATTACACTGGGGGTACAGGATAATGACACTGGGGGTACAGGATAATGACACTGGGGGTACAGGATAATGACACTGGGGGTACAGGATAATGACACTGGGGGTACAGGATAATGACACTGGGGGTACAGGATAATGACACTGGGGGTACAGGATAATTACACTGGGGGTACAGGATAATTACACTGGGATTACAGGATAATTACACTGGGGGTTCAGGATAATGACACTGGGGGTACAGGATAATGACACTGGGGGTACAGGATAATTACACTGGGGGTACAGGATAATTACACTGGGATTACAGGATAATGACACTGGGGGTACAGGATAATTACACTGGGGGTACAGGATAATTACACTGGGCGTACAGGATAATTACACTGGGGGTACAGGATAATTACACTGGGGGTACAGGATAATAACACTGGGGGTACAGGATAATAACACTGGGGGTACAGGATAATAACACTGGGGGTACAGGATAATAACACTGGGGGTACAGGATAATAACACTGGGGGTACAGGATAATTACACTGGGGGTACAGGATAATAACACTGGGGGTACAGGATAATAACACTGGGGGTACAGGATAATTACACTGGGGGTACAGGATAATAACACTGGGGGTACAGGATAATAACACTGGGGGTACAGGATAATGACACTGGGGGTACAGGATAATTACACTGGGGGTACAGGATAATTACACTGGGATTACAGGATAATTACACTGGGGGTACAGGATAATAACACTGGGGTACAGGATAATGACACTGGGGGTACAGGATAATTACACTGGGATTACAGGATAATTACACTGGGGGTACAGGATAATAACACTGGGGGTACAGGATAATTACACTGGGGGTACAGGATAATGACACTGGGGGTACAGGATAATAACACTGGGGGTACAGGATAATAACACTGGGGGTACAGGATAATAACACTGGGGGTACAGGATAATTACACTGGGGGTACAGGATAATTACACTGGGATTACAGGATAATTACACTGGGGGTACAGGATAATGACACTGGGGGTACAGGATAATGACACTGGGGGTACAGGATAATTACACTGGGATTACAGGATAATGACACTGGGGGTACAGGATAATAACACTGGGGGTACAGGATAATTACACTGGGGGTACAGGATAATGACACTGGGGGTACAGGATAATAACACTGGGGGTACAGGATAATAACACTGGGGGTACAGGATAATGACACTGGGGGTACAGGATAATTACACTGGGGGTACAGGATAATTACACTGGGGGTACAGGATAATTACACTGGGGGTACAGGATAATAACACTGGGGGTACAGGATAATTCCACTGGGGGTACAGGATAATGACACTGGGGGTACAGGATAATAACACTGGGGGTACAGGATAATGACACTGGGGGTACAGGATAATGACACTGGGGGTACAGGATAATAACACTGGGGGTACAGGATAATTACACTGGGGGTACAGGATAATAACACTGGGGGTACAGGATAATTCCACTGGGGGTACAGGATAATTCCACTGGGGGTACAGGATAATGACACTGGGGGTACAGGATAATAACACTGGGGGTACAGGATAATGACACTGGGGGTACAGGATAATGACACTGGGGGTACAGGATAATGACACTGGGGGTACAGGATAATTACACTGGGATTACAGGATAATTACACTGGGGGTACAGGATAATGACACTGGGGGTACAGGATAATTACACTGGGGGTACAGGATAATGACACTGGGGGTACAGGATAATGACACTGGGGGTACAGGATAATTACACTGGGGGTACAGGATAATAACACTGGGGGTACAGGATAATGACACTGGGGGTACAGGATAATTACACTGGGGGTACAGGATAATGACACTGGGGGTACAGGATAATAACACTGGGGGTACAGGATAATGACACTGGGGGTACAGGATAATTACACTGGGGGTACAGGATAATGACACTGGGGGTACAGGATAATAACACTGGGGGTACAGGATAATGACACTGGGGGTACAGGATAATAACACTGGGGGTACAGGATAATGACACTGGGGGTACAGGATAATGACACTGGGGGTACAGGATAATGACACTGGGGGTACAGGATAATGACACTGGGGGTACAGGATAATTACACTGGGGGTACAGGATAATAACACTGGGATTACAGGATAATTACACTGGGGGTACAGGATAATGACACTGGGGGTACAGGATAATGACACTGGGGGTACAGGATAATAACACTGGGGGTACAGGATAATGACACTGGGGGTACAGGATAATAACACTGGGGGTACAGGATAATGACACTGGGGGTACAGGATAATAACACTGGGGGTACAGGATAATAACACTGGGATTACAGGATAATAACACTGGGATTACAGGATAATTACACTGGGGGTACAGGATAATGACACTGGGGGTACAGGATAATGACACTGGGGGTACAGGATAATAACACTGGGATTACAGGATAATGACACTGGGGGTACAGGATAATTACACTGGGGGTACAGGATAATTACACTGGGGGTACAGGATAATGACACTGGGGGTACAGGATAATTACACTGGGGGTACAGGATAATTACACTGGGGGTACAGGATAATGACACTGGGGGTACAGGATAATTACACTGGGGGTACAGGATAATAACACTGGGGGTACAGGATAATGACACTGGGGGTACAGGATAATGACACTGGGGGTACAGGATAATTACACTGGGGGTACAGGATAATAACACTGGGGGTACAGGATAATTACACTGGGGGTACAGGATAATGACACTGGGGGTACAGGATAATTACACTGGGGGTACAGGATAATAACACTGGGGGTACAGGATAATAACACTGACACTGGGGGTACAGGATAATGACACTGGGGGTACAGGATAATGACACTGGGGGTACAGGATAATGACACTGGGGGTACAGGATAATTACACTGGGGGTACAGGATAATAACACTGGGGGTACAGGATAATTACACTGGGGGTACAGGATAATGACACTGGGGGTACAGGATAATTACACTGGGGGTACAGGATAATTACACTGGGGGTACAGGATAATTACACTGGGATTACAGGATAATTACACTGGGGGTACATGATAATGACACTGGGGGTACAGGATAATTACACTGGGGGTACAGGATAATTACACTGGGGGTACAGGATAATAACACTGGGGGTACATGATAATGACACTGGGGGTACAGGATAATTACACTGGGGGTACAGGATAATTACACTGGGGGTACAGGATAATAACACTGGGGGTACAGGATAATGACACTGGGGGTACAGGATAATGACACTGGGGGTACAGGATAATTACACTGGGGGTACAGGATAATGACACTGGGGGTACAGGATAATAACACTGGGGGTACAGGATAATGACACTGGGGGTACAGGATAATTACACTGGGGGTACAGGATAATAACACTGGGGGTACAGGATAATGACACTGGGGGTACAGGATAATAACACTGGGGGTACAGGATAATAACACTGGGATTACAGGATAATAACACTGGGATTACAGGATAATTACACTGGGGGTACAGGATAATGACACTGGGGGTACAGGATAATGACACTGGGGGTACAGGATAATAACACTGGGGGTACAGGATAATGACACTGGGGGTACAGGATAATAACACTGGGGGTACAGGATAATGACACTGGGGGTACAGGATAATAACACTGGGGGTACAGGATAATAACACTGGGATTACAGGATAATAACACTGGGATTACAGGATAATTACACTGGGGGTACAGGATAATGACACTGGGGGTACAGGATAATGACACTGGGGGTACAGGATAATAACACTGGGATTACAGGATAATGACACTGGGGGTACAGGATAATTACACTGGGGGTACAGGATAATTACACTGGGGGTACAGGATAATGACACTGGGGGTACAGGATAATTACACTGGGGGTACAGGATAATTACACTGGGGGTACAGGATAATGACACTGGGGGTACAGGATAATTACACTGGGGGTACAGGATAATAACACTGGGGGTACAGGATAATGACACTGGGGGTACAGGATAATGACACTGGGGGTACAGGATAATTACACTGGGGGTACAGGATAATAACACTGGGGGTACAGGATAATTACACTGGGGGTACAGGATAATGACACTGGGGGTACAGGATAATTACACTGGGGGTACAGGATAATAACACTGGGGGTACAGGATAATAACACTGACACTGGGGGTACAGGATAATGACACTGGGGGTACAGGATAATGACACTGGGGGTACAGGATAATGACACTGGGGGTACAGGATAATTACACTGGGGGTACAGGATAATAACACTGGGGGTACAGGATAATTACACTGGGGGTACAGGATAATGACACTGGGGGTACAGGATAATTACACTGGGGGTACAGGATAATTACACTGGGGGTACAGGATAATTACACTGGGATTACAGGATAATTACACTGGGGGTACATGATAATGACACTGGGGGTACAGGATAATTACACTGGGGGTACAGGATAATTACACTGGGGGTACAGGATAATAACACTGGGGGTACAGGATAATTACACTGGGGGTACAGGATAATTACACTGGGGGTACAGGATAATTACACTGGGATTACAGGATAATTACACTGGGGGTACATGATAATGACACTGGGGGTACAGGATAATTACACTGGGGGTACAGGATAATAACACTGGGGGTACAGGATAATTACACTGGGGGTACAGGATAATTACACTGGGGGTACAGGATAATTACACTGGGATTACAGGATAATAACACTGGGGGTACAGGATAATGACACTGGGGGTACAGGATAATGACACTGGGGGTACAGGATAATGACACTGGGGGTACAGGATAATGACACTGGGGGTACAGGATAATGACACTGGGGGTACAGGATAATTACACTGGGGGTACAGGATAATTACACTGGGGGTACAGGATAATAACACTGGGGGTACAGGATAATGACACTGGGGGTACAGGATAATGACACTGGGGGTACAGGATAATTACACTGGGGGTACAGGATAATAACACTGGGGGTACAGGATAATAACACTGACACTGGGGGTACAGGATAATGACACTGGGGGTACAGGATAATAACACTGGGGGTACAGGATAATTACACTGGGGGTACAGGATAATTACACTGGGGGTACAGGATAATAACACTGGGGGTACAGGATAATGACACTGGGGGTACAGGATAATGACACTGGGGGTACAGGATAATAACACTGGGGGTACAGGATAATGACACTGGGGGTACAGGATAATAACACTGGGTGTACAGGATAATGACACTGGGAGTACAGGATAATTACACTGGGGGTACAGGATAATTACACTGGGGGTACAGGATAATAACACTGGGATTACAGGATAATAACACTGGGGGTACAGGATAATAACACTGGGGGTACAGGATAATGACACTGGGGGTACAGGATAATAACACTGGGATTACAGGATAATAACACTGGGGGTACAGGATAATAACACTGGGGGTACAGGATAATTACACTGGGGGTACAGGATAATAACACTGGGATTACAGGATAATAACACTGGGGGTACAGGATAATAACACTGGGGGTACAGGATAATAACACTGGGGGTACAGGATAATAACACTGGGGGTACAGGATAATAACATTGGGGGTACAGGATAATAACACTGGGGGTACAGGATAATAACACTGGGGGTACAGGATAATGACACTGGTGGTACAGGATAATAACACTGGTGGTACAGGATAATAACACTGGGGGTACAGGATAATGACACTGGGGGTACAGGATAATTACACTGGGGGTACAGGATAATAACACTGGGATTACAGGATAATGACACTGGGGGTACAGGATAATAACACTGGGATTACAGGATAATGACACTGGGGGTACAGGATAATAACATTGGGGGTACAGGATAATAACACTGGGGGTGCAGGATAATAACACTGGGGGTACAGGATAATTACACTGGGGGTACAGGATAATAACACTGGGGGTACAGGATAATAACACTGGGGGTACAGGATAATAACACTGGGGGTACAGGATAATAACACTGGGATTACAGGATAATGACACTGGGGGTACAGGATAATAACACTGGGGGTACAGGATAATAACACTGGGGGTACAGGATAATGACACTGGGGGTACAGGATAATGACACTGGGGGTACAGGATAATAACACTGGGGGTACAGGATAATTACACTGGGGGTACAGGATAATAACACTGGGGGTACAGGATAATGACACTGGGGGTACAGGATAATAACACTGGGGGTACAGGATAATAACACTGGGGGTACAGGATAATAACATTGGGGGTACAGGATAATAACACTGGGGGTGCAGGATAATAACACTGGGGGTACAGGATAATAACACTGGGGGTACAGGATAATGACACTGGGGGTACAGGATAATGACACTGGGGGTACAGGATAATAACACTGGTGGTACAGGATAATAACACTGGGGGTACAGGATAATAACACTGGGGGTACAGGATAATGACACTGGTGGTACAGGATAATAACACTGGGGGTACAGGATAATTACACTGGGGGTACAGGATAATAACACTGGGGGTACAGGATAATGACACTGGGGGTACAGGATAATTACACTGGGGGTACAGGATAATTACACTGGGGGTACAGGATAATAACACTGGGGGTACAGGATAATGACACTGGTGGTACAGGATAATAACACTGGGGGTACAGGATAATAACACTGGGGGTACAGGATAATGACACTGGGGGTACAGGATAATGACACTGGGGGTACAGGATAATAACACTGGTGGTACAGGATAATAACACTGGGGGTACAGGATAATAACACTGGGGGTACAGGATAATGACACTGGTGGTACAGGATAATAACACTGGTGGTACAGGATAATTACACTGGGGGTACAGGATAATAACACTGGGGGTACAGGATAATGACACTGGGGGTACAGGATAATTACACTGGGGGTACAGGATAATTACACTGGGGGTACAGGATAATAACACTGGGGGTACAGGATAATGACACTGGTGGTACAGGATAATAACACTGGGGGTACAGGATAATAACACTGGGGGTACAGGATAATGACACTGGTGGTACAGGATAATGACACTGGGGGTACAGGATAATGACACTGGGATTACAGGATAATAACACTGGGGGTACAGGATAATAACACTGGTGGTACAGGATAATGACACTGGGGGTACAGGATAATAACACTGGGGGTACAGGATAATTACACTGGGGGTACAGGATAATTACACTGGGGGTACAGGATAATTACACTGGGGGTACAGGATAATAACACTGGGGGTACAGGATAATAACACTGGGGGTACAGGATAATTACACTGGGGGTACAGGATAATAACATTGGGGGTACAGGATAATGACACTGGTGGTACAGGATAATAACACTGGGGGTACAGGATAATAACACTGGGGGTACAGGATAATGACACTGGTGGTACAGGATAATAACACTGGGATTACAGGATAATGACACTGGGGGTACAGGATAATAACACTGGGGGTACAGGATAATTACACTGGGGGTACAGGATAATAACACTGGGATTACAGGATAATGACACTGGGGGTACAGGATAATAACACTGGGGGTACAGGATAATAACACTGGGGGTACAGGATAATGACACTGGGGGTACAGGATAATGACACTGGGGGTACAGGATAATAACACTGGGGGTACAGGATAATAACATTGGGGGTACAGGATAATAACACTGGGGGTGCAGGATAATAACACTGGGGGTACAGGATAATAACACTGGGGGTACAGGATAATGACACTGGGGGTACAGGATAATGACACTGGGGGTACAGGATAATAACACTGGTGGTACAGGATAATAACACTGGGGGTACAGGATAATAACACTGGGGGTACAGGATAATGACACTGGTGGTACAGGATAATAACACTGGGGGTACAGGATAATTACACTGGGGGTACAGGATAATAACACTGGGGGTACAGGATAATGACACTGGGGGTACAGGATAATTACACTGGGGGTACAGGATAATTACACTGGGGGTACAGGATAATAACACTGGGGGTACAGGATAATGACACTGGTGGTACAGGATAATAACACTGGGGGTACAGGATAATAACACTGGGGGTACAGGATAATGACACTGGGGGTACAGGATAATGACACTGGGGGTACAGGATAATAACACTGGTGGTACAGGATAATAACACTGGGGGTACAGGATAATAACACTGGGGGTACAGGATAATGACACTGGTGGTACAGGATAATAACACTGGGGGTACAGGATAATTACACTGGGGGTACAGGATAATAACACTGGGGGTACAGGATAATGACACTGGGGGTACAGGATAATTACACTGGGGGTACAGGATAATTACACTGGGGGTACAGGATAATAACACTGGGGGTACAGGATAATGACACTGGTGGTACAGGATAATAACACTGGGGGTACAGGATAATAACACTGGGGGTACAGGATAATGACACTGGTGGTACAGGATAATGACACTGGGGGTACAGGATAATGACACTGGGATTACAGGATAATAACACTGGGGGTACAGGATAATAACACTGGTGGTACAGGATAATGACACTGGGGGTACAGGATAATAACACTGGGGGTACAGGATAATTACACTGGGGGTACAGGATAATTACACTGGGGGTACAGGATAATTACACTGGGGGTACAGGATAATAACACTGGGGGTACAGGATAATAACACTGGGGGTACAGGATAATTACACTGGGGGTACAGGATAATAACATTGGGGGTACAGGATAATGACACTGGTGGTACAGGATAATAACACTGGGGGTACAGGATAATAACACTGGGGGTACAGGATAATGACACTGGTGGTACAGGATAATAACACTGGGATTACAGGATAATGACACTGGGGGTACAGGATAATAACACTGGGGGTACAGGATAATTACACTGGGGGTACAGGATAATAACACTGGGATTACAGGATAATGACACTGGGGGTACAGGATAATAACACTGGGGGTACAGGATAATAACACTGGGGGTACAGGATAATGACACTGGGGGTACAGGATAATGACACTGGGGGTACAGGATAATAACACTGGGGGTACAGGATAATAACATTGGGGGTACAGGATAATAACACTGGGGGTGCAGGATAATAACACTGGGGGTACAGGATAATAACACTGGGGGTACAGGATAATGACACTGGGGGTACAGGATAATGACACTGGGGGTACAGGATAATAACACTGGTGGTACAGGATAATAACACTGGGGGTACAGGATAATAACACTGGGGGTACAGGATAATGACACTGGTGGTACAGGATAATAACACTGGGGGTACAGGATAATTACACTGGGGGTACAGGATAATAACACTGGGGGTACAGGATAATGACACTGGGGGTACAGGATAATTACACTGGGGGTACAGGATAATTACACTGGGGGTACAGGATAATAACACTGGGGGTACAGGATAATGACACTGGTGGTACAGGATAATAACACTGGGGGTACAGGATAATAACACTGGGGGTACAGGATAATGACACTGGGATTACAGGATAATAACACTGGGGGTACAGGATAATAACACTGGTGGTACAGGATAATGACACTGGGGGTACAGGATAATAACACTGGGGGTACAGGATAATTACACTGGGGGTACAGGATAATTACACTGGGGGTACAGGATAATTACACTGGGGGTACAGGATAATAACACTGGGGGTACAGGATAATAACACTGGGGGTACAGGATAATTACACTGGGGGTACAGGATAATTACACTGGGGGTACAGGATAATTACACTGGGGGTACAGGATAATGACACTGGGGGTACAGGATAATAACACTGGGGGTACAGGATAATTACACTGGGGGTACAGGATAATTACACTGGGGGTACAGGATAATAACACTGGGGGTACAGGATAATAACACTGGGGGTACAGGATAATAACACTGGGGGTACAGGATAATGACACTGGGGGTACAGGATAATTACACTGGGGGTACAGGATAATTACACTGGGGGTACAGGATAATAACACTGGGGGTACAGGATAATAACACTGGGGGTACAGGATAATAACACTGGGGGTACAGGATAATAACACTGGGGGTACAGGATAATGACACTGGGGGTACAGGATAATAACACTGGGGGTGCAGGATAATGACACTGGGGGTACAGGATAATGACACTGGGGGTACAGGATAATAACACTGGGGGTACAGGATAATTACACTGGGGGTACAGGATAATAACACTGGGGGTACAGGATAATAACACTGGGGGTACAGGATAATGACACTGGGGGTACAGGATAATGACACTGGGGGTACAGGATAATAACACTGGGGGTACAGGATAATGACACTGGGATTACAGGATAATAACACTGGGGGTACAGGATAATAACACTGGGGGTACAGGATAATAACACTGGGGGTACAGGATAATTACACTGGGGGTACAGGATAATAACACTGGGGGTACAGGATAATAACACTGGGGGTACAGGATAATGACACTGGGGGTACAGGATAATGACACTGGGATTACAGGATAATGACACTGGGGGTACAGGATAATAACACTGGGGGTACAGGATAATGACACTGGGGGTACAGGATAATAACACTGGGGGTACAGGATAATGACACTGGGGGTACAGGATAATAACACTGGGGGTACAGGATAATGACACTGGGGGTACAGGATAATAACACTGGGGGTACAGGATAATGACACTGGGGGTACAGGATAATAACACTGGGGGTACAGGATAATGACACTGGGATTACAGGATAATAACACTGGGGGTACAGGATAATAACACTGGGGGTACAGGATAATGACACTGGGGGTACAGGATAATAACACTGGGGGTACAGGATAATAACACTGGGGGTACAGGATAATAACACTGGGGGTACAGGATAATTACACTGGGGGTACAGGATAATGACACTGGGGGTACAGGATAATAACACTGGGGGTACAGGATAATTACACTGGGGGTACAGGATAATAACACTGGGGGTACAGGATAATAACACTGGGATTACAGGATAATGACACTGGGGGTACAGGATAATAACACTGGGGGTACAGGATAATTACACTGGGGGTACAGGATAATAACACTGGGGGTACAGGATAATAACACTGGGGGTACAGGATAATAACACTGGGGGTACAGGATAATGATACTGGGGGTACAGGATAATAACACTGGGGGTACAGGATAATGACACTGGGGGTACAGGATAATAACACTGGGGGTACAGGATAATGACACTGGGGGTACAGGATAATGACACTGGGGGTACAGGATAATGACACTGGGGGTACAGGATAATGACACTGGGGGTACAGGATAATTACACTGGGGGTACAGGATAATAACACTGGGGGTACAGGATAATGACACTGGGGGTACAGGATAATGACACTGGGGGTACAGGATAATAACACTGGGGGTACAGGATAATTACACTGGGGGTACAGGATAATAACACTGGGGGTACAGGATAATGACACTGGGGGTACAGGATAATGACACTGGGGGTACAGCATAATGACACTGGGGGTACAGGATAATAACACTGGGAGTACAGGATAATGACACTGGGGGTACAGGATAATTACACTGGGGGTACAGGATAATGACACTGGGGGTACAGGATAATTACACTGGGGGTACAGGATAATAACACTGGGGGTACAGGATAATGACACTGGTGGTACAGGATAATAACACTGGGGGTACAGGATAATAACACTGGGGGTACAGGATAATGACACTGGGGGTACAGGATAATTACACTGGGGGTACAGGATAATAACACTGGGGGTACAGGATAATGACACTGGTGGTACAGGATAATAACACTGGGGGTACAGGATAATAACACTGGGGGTACAGGATAATAACACTGGGGGTACAGGATAATTACACTGGGGGTACAGGATAATAACACTGGGGGTACAGGATAATAACACTGGGGGTACAGGATAATAACACTGGGGGTACAGGATAATAACACTGGGATTACAGGATAATGACACTGGGGGTACAGGATAATAACACTGGGGGTACAGGATAATGACACTGGGGGTACAGGATAATGACACTGGGGGTACAGGATAATGACACTGGGGGTACAGGATAATAACACTGGGGGTACAGGATAATGACACTGGGGGTACAGGATAATGACACTGGGGGTACAGGATAATAACACTGGGGGTACAGGATAATGACACTGGGGGTACAGGATAATGACACTGGGGGTACAGGATAATGACACTGGGGGTACAGGATAATAACACTGGGGGTACAGGATAATGACACTGGGGGTACAGGATAATGACACTGGGGGTACAGGATAATAACACTGGGGGTACAGGATAATGACACTGGGGGTACAGGATAATGACACTGGGGGTACAGGATAATAACACTGGGGGTACAGGATAATGACACTGGGGGTACAGGATAATGACACTGGGGGTACAGGATAATGACACTGGGGGTACAGGATAATAACACTGGGGGTACAGGATAATTACACTGGGGGTACAGGATAATGACACTGGGGGTACAGGATAATTACACTGGGGGTACAGGATAATAACACTGGGGGTACAGGATAATGACACTGGTGGTACAGGATAATAACACTGGGGGTACAGGATAATAACACTGGGGGTACAGGATAATAACACTGGGGGTACAGGATAATTACACTGGGGGTACAGGATAATAACACTGGGGGTACAGGATAATAACACTGGGGGTACAGGATAATAACACTGGGGGTACAGGATAATGACACTGGGGGTACAGGATAATAACACTGGGGGTACAGGATAATGACACTGGGGGTACAGGATAATAACACTGGGGGTACAGGATAATAACACTGGGATTACAGGATAATGACACTGGGGGTACAGGATAATAACACTGGGGGTACAGGATAATGACACTGGGGGTACAGGATAATGACACTGGGGGTACAGGATAATGACACTGGGGGTACAGGATAATAACACTGGGGGTACAGGATAATGACACTGGGGGTACAGGATAATAACACTGGGGGTACAGGATAATGACACTGGGGGTACAGGATAATGACACTGGGGGTACAGGATAATGACACTGGGGGTACAGGATAATGACACTGGGGGTACAGGATAATAACACTGGGGGTACAGGATAATGACACTGGGGGTACAGGATAATAACACTGGGGGTACAGGATAATGACACTGGGGGTACAGGATAATGACACTGGGGGTACAGGATAATGACACTGGGGGTACAGGATAATGACACTGGGGGTACAGGATAATAACACTGGGGGTACAGGATAATAACACTGGGATTACAGGATAATGACACTGGGGGTACAGGATAATAACACTGGGATTACAGGATAATGACACTGGGGGTACAGGATAATAACACTGGGGGTACAGGATAATGACACTGGGGGTACAGGATAATTACACTGGGGGTACAGGATAATGACACTGGGGGTACAGGATAATTACACTGGGGGTACAGGATAATAACACTGGGGGTACAGGATAATGACACTGGGGGTACAGGATAATGACACTGGGGGTACAGGATAATGACACTGGGGGTACAGGATAATAACACTGGGGGTACAGGATAATGACACTGGTGGTACAGGATAATGACACTGGGGGTACAGGATAATTACACTGGGGGTACAGGATAATAACACTGCGATTACAGGATAATGACACTGGGGGTACAGGATAATAACACTGGGGGTACAGGATAATGACACTGGGGGTACAGGATAATGACACTGGGGGTACAGGATAATAACACTGGGGGTACAGGATAATAACACTGGGGGTACAGGATAATAACACTGGGGGTACAGGATAATGACACTGGGGGTACAGGATAATGACACTGGGGGTACAGGATAATAACACTGGGGGTACAGGATAATAACACTGGGGGTACAGGATAATGACACTGGGGGTACAGGATAATAACACTGGGGGTACAGGATAATAACACTGGGGGTACAGGATAATGACACTGGGGGTACAGGATACTGACACTGGGGGTACAGGATAATGACACTGGGGGTACAGGATAATAACACTGGGGGTACAGGATAATAACACTGGGGGTACAGGATAATTACACTGGGGGTACAGGATAATGACACTGGGGGTACAGGATAATGACACTGGGGGTACAGGATAATAACACTGGGGGTACAGGATAATAACACTGGGGGTACAGGATAATTACACTGGGGGTACAGGATAATGACACTGGGGGTACAGGATAATGACACTGGGGGTACAGGATAATGACACTGGGGGTACAGGATAATGACACTGACACTGGGGGTACAGGATAATTACACTGGGGGTACAGGATAATTACACTGGGGGTACAGGATAATTACACTGGGGGTACAGGATAATGACACTGACACTGGGGGTACAGGATAATAACACTGGGGGTACAGGATAATTACACTGGGGGTACAGGATAATTACACTGGGGGTACAGGATAATTACACTGGGGGTACAGGATAATAACACTGGGGGTACAGGATAATTACACTGGGGGTACAGGATAATTACACTGGGGGTACAGGATAATGACACTGACACTGGGGGTACAGGATAATAACACTGGGGGTACAGGATAATGACACTGGGGGTACAGGATAATAACACTGGGGGTACAGGATAATAACACTGGGGGTACAGCATAATGACACTGGGGGTACAGGATAATTACACTGGGGGTACAGGATAATGACACTGGGGGTACAGGATAATGACACTGGGGGTACAGGATAATAACACTGGGGGTACAGGATAATTACACTGGGGGTACAGGATAATAACACTGGGATTACAGGATAATTACACTGGGGGTACAGGATAATTACACTGGGGGTACAGGATAATTACACTGGGGGTACAGGATAATAACACTGGGGGTACAGGATAATGACACTGGGGGTACAGGATAATAACACTGGGGGTACAGGATAATGACACTGGGGGTACAGGATAATAACACTGGGGGTACAGGATAATGACACTGGGGGTACAGGATAATGACACTGGGGGTACAGGATAATAACACTGGGGGTACAGGATAATGACACTGGGGGTACAGGATAATAACACTGGGGGTACAGGATAATAACACTGGGGGTACAGGATAATTACACTGGGGGTACAGGATAATAACACTGGGGGTACAGGATAATGACACTGGGGGTACAGGATAATGACACTGGGGGTACAGGATAATGACACTGGGGGTACAGGATAATAACACTGGGGGTACAGGATAATAACACTGGGGGTACAGGATAATGACACTGGGGGTACAGGATAATGACACTGGGGGTACAGGATAATAACACTGGGGGTACAGGATAATGACACTGGGGGTACAGGATAATAACACTGGGGGTACAGGATAATGACACTGGGGGTACAGGATAATGACACTGGGGGTACAGGATAATTACACTGGGGGTACAGGATAATGACACTGGGGGTACAGGATAATAACACTGGGGGTACAGGATAATGACACTGGGGGTACAGGATAATAACACTGGGGGTACAGGATAATAACACTGGGGGTACAGGATAATGACACTGGGGGTACAGGATAATGACACTGGGGGTACAGGATAATTACACTGGGGGTACAGGATAATAACACTGGGGGTACAGGATAATTACACTGGGGGTACAGGATAATAACACTGGGATTACAGGATAATAACACTGGGGGTACAGGATAATTACACTGGGGGTACAGGATAATTACACTGGGGGTACAGGATAATAACACTGGGGGTACAGGATAATGACACTGGGGGTACAGGATAATGACACTGGGGGTACAGGATAATGACACTGGGGGTACAGGATAATAACACTGGGGGTACAGGATAATAACACTGGGGGTACAGGATAATGACACTGGGGGTACAGGATAATAACACTGGGGGTACAGGATAATAACACTGGGGGTACAGGATAATTACACTGGGGGTACAGGATAATAACACTGGGGGTACAGGATAATAACACTGGGGGTACAGGATAATGACACTGGGGGTACAGGATAATAACACTGGGGGTACAGGATAATAACACTGGGGGTACAGGATAATAACACTGGGATTACAGGATAATAACACTGGGGGTACAGGATAATAACACTGGGGGTACAGGATAATAACACTGGGGGTACAGGATAATGACACTGGGGGTACAGGATAATAACACTGGGGGTACAGGATAATGACACTGGGGGTACAGGATAATAACACTGGGGGTACAGCATAATGACACTGGGGGTACAGGATAATAACACTGGGGGTACAGGATAATAACACTGGGGGTACAGGATAATAACACTGGGATTACAGGATAATAACACTGGGGGTACAGGATAATAACACTGGGGGTACAGGATAATAACACTGGGGGTACAGGATAATGACACTGGGGGTACAGGATAATAACACTGGGGGTACAGGATAATGACACTGGGGGTACAGGATAATAACACTGGGGGTACAGCATAATGACACTGGGGGTACAGGATAATAACACTGGGGGTACAGGATAATAACACTGGGGGTACAGGATAATAACACTGGGATTACAGGATAATAACACTGGGGGTACAGGATAATAACACTGGGGGTACAGGATAATGACACTGGGGGTACAGGATAATAACACTGGGGGTACAGGATAATGACACTGGGGGTACAGGATAATAACACTGGGGGTACAGGATAATGCTCCTTGGATTACAGGATAATAACACTGGGGGTACAGGATAATGACACTGAGGGTACAGGATAATGACACTGACACTGGGGGTACAGAATAATGACGCTGACACTGGGGGTACAGGATAATGACACTGACACTCGGGGTACAGGATAATGACACTGACACTCGGGGTACAGGATAATGACACTGACACTGGGGGTACAGGATAATGACACTGACACTCGGGGTACAGGATAATGACACTGACACTCGGGGTACAGGATAATGACACTGGGGGTGCTGGATAATGACACTCGGGTTACAGGATAATGACACTCGGGGTACAGGATAATGACACTCGGGGTACAGGATAATGACACTGACACTGGGGGTACAGGATAATGACACTGACACCCGGGGTACAGGATAATGACACTGAGGGTACAGGATAATGACACTCGGGTTACAGGATAATGACACTCGGGTTACAGGATAATGACACTCGGGGTACAGGATAATGACACTCGGGGTACAGGATAATGACACTGACACTGGGGGTACAGGATAATGACACTGACACTCGGGGTACAGGATAATGACACTCGGGGTACAGGATAATGACACTCGGGGTACAGGATAATGACACTGACACTGGGGGTATAGGATAATGACACTGACACTGGGGTACAGGATAATGACACTGACACTGGGGGTACAGGATACTGACACTGACACTAGGGGTACAGGATAATGACGCTGACCCTCGGGGTACAGAATAATGATGCTGACACTTGGGGTACAGGGTAATGATGGTGACCCTTGGGGGTATGTTACGATGTAGACATTACTACATCTCGGGGTTGTTGTTTCCACGATTGTCATTTTGGGCTGTGGTCTCTTTGATTCTAGTTGATGACACTTTGGGATTCCTTCCAACCTTCGGACCGTGTTACGTGAACCTTTATGGAAGTCCGAGAGAGTTTACAGGATTCCCGGATCCCTATGAAGAGCTCAATATGGGGAGGGTAAGACGCCATTCCCACCACTATAGGGAATTTAATAGTCATTTTTTGGCCACAATTTGAGATTGACGCTGCTGGGAAACTTCTTTCCTGAAGTTCTTGGCCGTCTTGGCTCATCCACCACTGTTCTCAGTTTGCAGTTTTCTCTATAAAGTCTTTCACCACGTGTCCCATACTCTGACCTTTCTCTTCTGTCTGGTAGGGGGAAGGAGTCTCCTACCGAGGACGTGTCCTGCTGGAGCTGGAGACCAAACTGGTGGAACACACAGAACAGAAGGTGGAGGACATCTCCTCCGATGACATCTTACGCGTTGAGGTAATGACAGCTTCTCTTGGATGAAATAACTTCCGTAAAGCAGGAGGCACATCTGGTAATTCCTCCATCCCCCCCCTCAATGATTTCTTACCCTTTACATGGGAATGATTTGTGGACTGGAACGTTCACTCTTAATCAGGAAGACCGAAATTACCGTAATTGGGCTGCGGATGTTTTCTTTTTCTTCTCCAAAGTCGGAATTCCACCTGGAAAGGAGCAATTATGTTCTGATTTGTTTGTACAAGTCAAATCTACAGTTGTGGGGAGGTTTGATGGACTATGTGATGGATCCTGGGGGCTACAAGTGGTGGAGCCGGTCTTGTTTTCATGGAACTCGCCTACGTAAAACCTTGGAGTCATAAAGTGATAAAACAGCGCTAGTAATAACGTTACATTGTCCTAAAGATCCCACAATTTTAGCTTGGTCTTTTGATAGTAGATCTTCTTATTTTGTGGTCTTCACTGTATCACATCCCGACAAGCTTTTTTTTGTTTCTAATTGTAAGGGTCAGTAAGATGTAGGTTGGCCGTAGACCTTAGATGCTTCCTTAGTTGGCGGCTCTTTCTCCTGACTTCCCCATACTTCTGCATGTTCGGCCATGTGCTCTCATTGGGAACTAAAATTAAGGTGCTTCCTCATGTTTCGTTCGATGGCTCAGGAATTTATAGGATTGGCCATGTTGAAATCCGACACGCTTGACCCTTGTTTCTCTCCTAACCTCTGCCACCAGTGGAGGATTCTCATACAATTACATGTTTGGCGGTTTGGTAATGGGCATGAGGAATTTAACGTTGGATATTAGCCTGTAACTACCTTTTGGGTCCTCCTGATACACTCGTGTGCACTGGGAGGTGGCGGAGAGTGGTGGGCACCAGTGGGCACCCTGATGGTCTTCATCGTTTAGATGAAAATACGACCAGTTAGTAGGAAGACCAGTTTTCCTATTTCACAGCTTTCATAAGTTTGTACTTGGACTGCAATAAATGAAAAAACCTCAAACAATTTTGTTTTCACCCTCCCCGGGTCCAGCTTAGGATATTGCCGCTGCTCCCAGTGACTGACGTCACGTCCACGTCGCTGCAGCCAATCAGTGACCTCAGCGGCTTGAAGTCGCTTGTGCCGTCAACGCCACCGAGTTCAATGATTGGCTGCACATAGGACGCCACTGCTGCACCATGGGCAGCCTTGGAGACTCAGCGCTGGACCTGGGGAGGGTGAGTAACGCACACATAGATTTTTTAAAAGTAAACTGCAGCCGAGGGATGGGTTATTCTGAAACCATAAAACCCTGTAACAAATTGTCGCCCTTGTCTTAGTTTTGCATCTGGTAATGGCTGGTTGCTCACCCGCCTTTCGGGAAGCTGCGATCCTGACGCCTATCATGGTGTGAGCCGATCACCTACGTATAATAACACCGCAGATATATCATTGTATCATCTAGAAGTATCTCCGGAGGAGGAAGTACTGCCTGTTCGCCGCCTTCTACTCGGCGTCCATGCTCCAGGATGTGGATGACGCCATCCAGTTCGAAGTCAGCATTGGGAACTACGGCAATAAGTTTGACACCACCTGCCTCCCCCTGGCCTCCACCACGCAGTACAGCAGAGCGGTGTTCGATGGTGAGTGTACGACGTGTCAGTAATCTGCAGGGCGGCCGTGCTCAGAAAACGAACTGCGCACAATCTGCCGGACGGTCATAAATAAACTGATGGTGGCAAACCTGGAGAGTGTATACGGCACGTTCAGCGAGACGCCGCGTCCTGGGCTAATGACTCCAGAGCTGTTCCTGCATAATGTGCAGATCTCCCAGCAGAAGAAATTACGACATACAATAATATACAATATACAGTATATAACTGCAGCCCAAGTCACCCGTCAGAAGACGTAGTGGGCAGACAGAATACCGCACTAGTGCCATGTACCGTCATAACAGCACATCTGTCACACGGCCGCTGTGCTCTCCGGCTAAGGGAAACCAGTGTGGTACTACTCATAGATTACTCAGATACTCCAATCTAGTAGTTGTATTACTGTACATAGGGGCAGTATTATACTAGTTATATTCTTGTACATAGGGGCAGTATTATAGTAGTTATATTCTTGTACATAGGGGCAGTATTATAGTAGTTATATTCTTGTACATAGGAGCAGTATTATAGTAGTTATATTCTTGTACATAGGGGCAGTATTATAGTAGTTATATTCTTGTACATTGGGGCAGTATTATAGTAGTTATATTCTTGTACATAGGAGCAGTATTATAGTAGTTATATTCATGTACATAGGGGCAGTATTATAGTAGTTATATTCTTGTACATAGGAGCAGTATTATAGTAGTTATATTCTTGTACATAGGGACAGTATTATAGTAGTTATATTCATGTACATAGGGGCAGTATTATACTAGTTATATTCTTGTACATAGGGGCAGTATTATAGTAGTTATATTCTTGTACATAGGGGCAGTATTATAGTAGTTATATTCATGTACATAGGGGCAGTATTATACTAGTTATATTCTTGTACATAGGAGCAGTATTATAGTAGTTATATTCTTGTACATAGGAGCAGTATTATACTAGTTATATTCTTGTACATAGGGGCAGTATTATAGTAGTTATATTCTTGTACATAGGGGCAGTATTATAGTAGTTATATTCTTGTACATAGGGGCAGTATTATAGTAGTTATATTCTTGTACATAGGAGCAGTATTATAGTAGTTATATTCTTGTACATAGGGGCAGTATTATAGTAGTTATATTCTTGTACATAGGGGCAGTATTATAGTAGTTATATTCTTGTACATAGGGGCAGTATTATAGTAGTTATATTCTTGTACATAGGAGCAGTATTATAGTAGTTATATTCTTGTACATAGGGGCAGTATTATAGTAGTTATATTCTTGTACATAGGGGCAGTATTATACTAGTTATATTCTTGTACATAGGGGCAGTATTATACTAGTTATATTCTTGTACATAGGGGCAGTATTATAGTAGTTATATTCTTGTACATAGGGGGCAGTATTATAGTAGTTATATTCTTGTACATAGGGGCAGTATTATAGTAGTTATATTCTTGTACATAGGGGCAGTATTATAGTAGTTATATTCTTGTACATAGGGGCAGTATTATAGTAGTTATATTCTTGTACATAGGAGCAGTAATATAGTGGTTATATTCTTGTACATAGGAGCAGTATTATAGTAGTTATATTCTTGTACATAGGGGGCAGTATTATACTAGTTATATTCTTGTACATAGGAGCAGTATTATAGTAGTTATATTCTTGTACATAGGAGCAGTATTATAGTAGTTATATTCTTGTACATAGGAGCAGTATTATAGTAGTTATATTCTTGTACATAGGAGCAGTAATATAGTGGTTATATTCTTGTACATAGGAGCAGTATTATAGTAGTTATATTCTTGTACATAGGGGGCAGTATTATACTAGTTATATTCTTGTACATAGGGGCAGTATTATAGTAGTTATATTCTTGTACATAGGGGGCAGTATTATAGTAGTTATATTCTTGTACATAGGGGCAGTATTATAGTAGTTATATTCTTGTACATAGGAGCAGTATTATAGTAGTTATATTCTTGTACATAGGGGCAGTATTATAGTAGTTATATTCTTGTATATAGGAGCAGTATTATAGTAGTTATATTCTTGTACATAGGAGCAGTATTATAGTAGTTATATTCTTGTACATAGGAGCAGCATTATAGTAGTTATATTCTTGAACATAGGAGCAGTATTATAGTAGTTATGTTCTTGTACATAGGGGCAGTATTATTATAGTTACCTAGAGGGTAGTATTTTCTATTGCTTACATGACTTTATAATTTGCCCATCTTTTTTTTTTTCAGGCTGTCAGTATTACTACCTGCCATGGGGCAATATCAAGCCTGTTGTTGTCCTCTCTTCTTATTGGGAAGATATCTGGTACAGGACTGATACACAGAACATTCTCCTTCATGCTGTAGACACTCTGGTAAGTCATTTTGTAAAGGTTTCTGATTTTACTGATGTTTTCTGATACTAATTAACTGTAAGTTCGCTGTTCTCCGTTCACGAGCGTTATCTCAGACTGATACTTGAATGAACTTGACATTAGTGGTGACGATCACCGACACATTTGGTATCTCAGATTGTCACTGCGCTGGAACGTTTAATTCCTTATTGTCTCCGTCTGTATGTTTCTTGTAGTTTAGGATATGCCCATGCTGATTTGTCTGTGGTGCACTTTCCTTGTGATTATCTCATCCTTTTCTGTCTGCAGGAAGGGAACTTGGAGAAAGTTCACCTTGCAATTAAAGTAAAGTGTTCCCCATACGACCTGGACACGTTGGTCACCCGTCTCATTGACGATGTCATCAGTGACTGCAGGTACATCTGCTTGTATTAGGTTCAAAGGGCAAATGTTTCAAGTATTAAAAGACGTCAGTCAGGTCAGAAATCGATGTAAGTGATTTTTTTAAGGAGGTTTTCTCAACATCTCAACATCATAAATGACTAAAATTGCAGAGTTCTTGTGAAGCCAAGCACCTTTGTAATTTATATCTTAAAAATTCTCTCTGTTCAAAAGAAGAAGATCAGAGGGTGTGATGAAGCCGCACCTCGCCACCCCGCCTAACGTCACCATTACGTCCGATGGATCATGTGGTACGCGCTCCTCACTTGCACCAACGTGACGTTCTGCACCCAGAACACCCCATGTCCACAAGGGCCTAGGAATGCACGGGGAGTGAGGTGGATGTGACCCACGCAGTCACTGATGTGGCACCTCACTTGCTCACTACCCTAATAGGCTGATGGGCCCCTTTTACTAGCACCAGTGGAGGAAAGCACTGCCAGCCTGGTAGGACTGCCACCAGTTCCTCCTTGGATATAAGCCCAGTCCATTAACAGGTTTATAGCGGTCCAGAAACCAACCCTGGTAGTATGGAAAGTTAAGCCGAGAAACGAACGTGTGGATTGAGATAAAAGAGTAGACAAAGGTGAAATAAATATTTAATTGTTCTGAGCTCACACTTGACAAAACACTGTATACACAATGGTTGCACATATACAATGGTCAGAAATGCAAATACAAAAGTAGTAGGACAAAGTATGCAGAATATAAGAGTCAGTCACCAGTCAGATGAAAGGCCTGGCTTGCGAGGGAGGGGCTGCCACATGGGAGGCTAGTAGTCCCCTTTATACCCTGGCTTCTCCCCACACGATATGTCGTCATGACCTCCCCAGAGAAAAAGCAGTAGGCCTTGCTTTACCCGTCCCCTTGCATCTTGCAGGTAAAAATGCCAAAACCTAAGATGGGTTATAACTCCTTAATGGACTGTCCTAGAGAGGTGGTTTTGGGTCCATTGAAGCACGTTGAGACCAAACACAGCTTTGCTACCTGGCTCCTACTTGCAATTCTACTTATCTCCCTACCCTGGCATGCCTGAGTGGATTGAGACCCTGGAAGGCATTCAGCCCGTTTCCGAGATCTCAAAAATGTAACCCGGTGTGTGGCTAAGACGTACAATAAATACATATTCTCCTAGCTGTCTGAATGAAGTAGTTGCACCGCATGGGCTCCACAGGAGCTCTTCCTGTGGGATTTTGGACACTAGCTAAGCTGGTGTGGGTGTAAATTTCTTCTTTGAAGCTGAGAAGGCTGGACCCCTTGCTGAGACAGGTGTTCTGTTACAGATACACAAACGAAGGGAGTTTTATAATCCCATGCCAAATAGGATACGAATGATTGACATTAAATTGTATCTCCAACATTCTTCACAGAGGGATTTTTAAATTTAGAGTTACTGCTCATTGAGCAACATAGTTAAATTTATCGGCCACCACCGAAGTCTGTCAAAGGTGGATGGTCTCATAGCCAAATTATTTCTTTGAGACTCGCTTACAAGCACTTCTTCAGTCTCTTCACTCATCTGATTCTATAGATGCAAAGTTGCCTTTCACAGGTGTAGTTAGGGGTTTGGCTCAGGGGGGAAGGCGAAACATCTGAGGTGTCCCCTAACCAGGTAACCCTACCAGTATGGTGATGCATCCTTATAGTGGATGTAGGAGAACCTCAGCAGATGGCTGTTTACAATAAATCTCTACACAAAGACAAACACTGATATTACCACCATATGATGCCATATAGTGTTAGATACCAACCGTTCTTCTTACTGCCCTACGTAATAATGCCACCATGGTGGCCCTTACATAGTATTAATGCCTCCTTTGTGCCCTCTAGATGGTAAAACAGACTACTACAATATATTAATACCCTGGGTAAGTGCCCTAAAAAATTGTGTCAGCATTTTACCCCCTAGAAAATAATAATGCCCCCGTGTGCCCCTTTTACGTGAACAATGCCCTGAGTGCCCCTATAACTATAAGGGTCCACTTAACATTTAATTATTTCCAGAGTTCCCCCTGTACAGCTCCCCTATATAAGATATATTAAGCCCACAGTTCCCCTATACACAGTAGGATGTTCCCTCAACTCCCCCATACACAGTATGATGGGCCCGCAGCTCCACACTATACTCTCCTATACACAGTATAATGCCCCCAAAACGTTTGATGCCCCCACAGTCGCTTCACACCATGTACAGGCCCGTCAGTATCCCACACTGTAAATGGCCCCTTCATAGCTCCCACACTGTTTTATTGCCCCAACATTGTACGATGGCCCCATTGTATTCCCCACACTGTATGATTGCCCCCACAGTAGTCCCCACACTACTGTATTCATGAGGTCCCCCTTAGTAGCCCCTACAATTTATACAGGCCCCTTTAATATCTCCTACAACTTATGCTTGTCCTCTTAGTAACATCAGTATTTCTGAAGGCCCACAATATTTGAGGGCCCCCTTAGTAGCCCCCACTTTTAATGCTGCCTCCCTTAGTAGCCACCACTATTTATTCTGGACCCCTTAGTAGCCTCACTATTTATGAAACCCTCCAAATAGCCACCAGTATTTGAGGGCCCCCTTCATAACCATCACTGTTTATGGCCCCTGAGTAGCCCCACTATTTATGCAGGCTCCCTTAATATCCTCCACTATTTATGCTGGACCCCTTAGTAACCTCACTATTTATGAGAGCCTCCTTAGTAGCCCCCACCATTTATGAGGGCCCCATTAGTAGCCCCTGCTATTTATGAGGGCCCCCTTAGTAGCCCTTACTATTTATGATGGCCACCCTAGTAGCCCCCACTATTTATGCCAGTCCCCTTAATATCCCCCACTATTTCTGCTACTTATGAAGGCCCCCTTAGTAGCCCCCACTCTCTATGACAGTCCTCTTAGTAGACTCCACCATTTATGAGGGCCCCCTTAGTAGCCCCCACTATTTATGCCAGCCCCCTTAATATCCCCCAATATTTATGCTATTTATGAAGGCCTCCTTAGTAGCCCCCACTATTTGAGGGCCCCCTTAGTAGCCCCTACTATTTATGAGAGCCCCCTTAGTAGCAATCACCATTTATGAGGGCCCCCTTAGTAGCCCCTACTATTTATGAGAGCCCCCTTAGTAGCGTCCACCATTTATGAGGACCCCCTTAGTAGCCCCTACTATTTATGAGAGCCTCCTTAGTAGCCTCCACCATTTATGAGGACCCCCTTAGTAGCCCCTACTATTTATGAGCCCCCTTAGCAGCCTCCACCATTTATGAGGACCCCCTTAGTAGCCCCCACTATTAATGCTGGCACCATTAGTAGCCCCCACTATTAATGCTGGCCTCCTTAGTAGCCCCCACTATTAATGCTGGCCTCCTTAGTAGCCCCCACTATTAATGCTGGCCTCCTTAGTAGCCCCCACTATTAATGCTGGCCTCCTTAGTAGCCCCCACTATTAATGCTGGCCCCCTTAGTAGCCCCCACTATTAATGCTGGCTCCCTTAGTAGCCCCCACTATTAATGCTGGCACCATTAGTAGCCCCCACTATTAATGCTGGCCTCCTTATTAGCCCCCACTATTAATGCTGGCCTCCTTATTAGCCCCCACTATTAATGCTGGCCTCCTTAGTAGCCCCCACTATTAATGCTGGCCTCCTTAGTAGCCCCCACTATTAATGCTGGCACCCTTAGTAGCCCCCACTATTAATGCTGGCCTCCTTAGTAGCCCCCACTATTAATGCTGGCCCACTTAGTAGTCCCCACTATTAATGCAGGCCTCCTTAGTAGCCCCCACTATTAATGCTGGCCCCCTTAGTAGCCTCCACTATTAATGCTGGCCCCCTTAGTAGCCCCCACTATTAATGCAGGCCTCCTTAGTAGCCCCCACTATTAATGCTGGCCCCCTTAGTAGCCCCCACTATTAATGCAGGCCTCCTTAGTAGCCCCCACTATTAATGCTGGCCCCCTTAGTAGCCCCCACTATTAATGCAGGCCTCCTTAGTAGCCCCCACTATTAATGCTGGCCCCCTTAGTAGCCTCGACTATTAATGCTGGCCCCCTTAGTAGCCCCCACTATTAATGCTGGCCCCCTTAGTAGCCCCCACTATTAATGCAAGCCTCCTTAGTAGCCCCCACTATTAATGCTGGCCCCCTTAGTAGCCTCGACTATTAATGCTGGCCCCCTTAGTAGCCCCCACTATTAATGCTGGCCCCCTTAGTAGCCCCCACTATTAATGCTGGCCCCCTTAGTAGCCCCCACTATTAATGCTGGCACCCTTAGTAGCCTCCATACACATTATAGCCATCACACAATATTAAAATAAAAAACAAACATCAGGGCAGCCAGGGCAGAGCTGGATGACAGAGGCACCTGATGAAGGGGGCTGCAGTCTTGGCGGCCCTGCTGCTCATGGTACTCGGAGCATCTCTTGTGCATATAGTTTCTCCAAAACTATCCCAAAACTGACCATCTTAGTGCACAGGCCGGTCAGCACCAGAGCCCAGAGTATGTTCATCATCACAGCGCTCTAGTGTTACCCAATGTAATGAGTACACTGTGCCCCTATTTTGTAGCCCACAATCCTTTGGAAGGCGCTAATTATTAGACAATAGATTATCATTAAGTTAAGTCAGAGTTAAAGATTATTTACAGGGGTATAATTTTTACTTATATTCATGTACTTTGGGCTAAATAAAAGAATGTTTTGCCATTGGATAGTATTAAAAATGTTGCCCTTTTTGCCTTCTATAGCCTCTTTGTAGCACTGAATATTGCCTGCTGCAGGTGGGTTAGCTAAGAATCTGTCAGTGAGCTCAGTCTGGCAACAGTAGCATTGATAAACCCTCCAGTGTATTCACCAGAAAGGCAGATTTCAAGTTCATAAGCCAAATCAGTTCATGGGATTCCAGCTTTTGCATTTTCTGCTTCTCTTTACTACCAGCTGTCCATTACCAGATGTCCCATCACTCCCTGGAACCACCCACCTGGACCTTTATATCTACCGGTTACGGAGATCCAACCTGATCCAGATCGTCCAGTCGGCGCTGAAGGTCAAGCACGAGGACTGTGAGCTGACGGAGGTGCTCGAGCAGGCAGAAGACTGGCTACTGAGATTGAAGTCTCTGTCCGAGGAGGTAATGTCTCATGTCGTGGAGAATAGCCTATTTATTTATGACCTTCAATGGTCCAACCTTACGGGGGATATTCTAGTCCATTATATATACAGTAAACAATAAAACATTCACCTAACAGCACTATTCACTTTAATTTCTTCTTGCCACAATGTTTTCATTGATCCCTCTACATTACCTCTAAAGAAATCATCTCAAAGTGCTCATCCTTATGTGGGTCTATGTTCCTTACAGGAAGTGGGGATGGGTCTATGTCTCTACAGCAAGTGGGGGTGGGTCTATGTCTCACAGGAAGTAGGGGTGGGTCTATGTCTCACAGGAAGTAAGGGTGGGTCTCTGTCTCACAGGAAGTAGGGGTGGGTCCATGTCTCTATAGCAAGTGGGAGAGGGTCTATGTCTCACAGGAAGTAGGGGTAGGTCTATGTCTCACAGGAAGTAGGGGTGGGTCTATGTCTCACAGGAAGTAGGGGTGGGTCTATGTCTCACAGGAAGTAGGGGTGGGTCTATGTCTCACAGGAATTAGGGGTGGGTCTATGTCTCTACAGCAACTTGTAGTGGGTCTATGTCTCACAGGAAGCAGGAGTGGGTCTGTGTTTCTCTATAGAAAGTGGGAGTGGGTCTATGTCTCTTACAGGACGTGGTGGTAGGTCTATGTTTCTCTACAGAAAGTGAGGGTGGGTCTATGTGTCTCCACTGGTAGTGGGGTGGGTCTATCTCTAAAGGAAGTGAGGGCGGGTCTATGTCTCTACAGGAAGTAGCGTGTGTTGTTACTCTATAGGAAGTGGGGAGGGTCTATGTCTCTCTGCAGAAAGTAGGGGTGTTGTCTCCCTTCAGGAAGTGGGGTTGGGTTACGTCTCTACAGGATGTGGGGTGGGTCTACGTTTCTTACAGCAAGTAGGGGTGGGTCTATGTCTGACAGGAAGTAGGAGTGGGTCTTTGTTTCCCTATAGAAAGTGGTAGTGGGTCTATGTCTCTTACAGGATGTGGTGGTAGGTCTATATTTCTCTACAGGAAGTGAGGGTGGGTCTATGTGTCTCTACAGGTAGTGGGGTGGGTCTGTCTCTAAAGGAATTGGGATAGGTCCATGTTTCTGTACAGGAAGTGAGTGTGGGTCTATGTCTCTCCACAGCAAGTGGGGTTGGGTCTATATCTCTCCACAGCAAGTGGGGTTGGGTCTATATCTCTCCACAGCAAGTGGGGTTGGGTCTATGTCTCTCCACAGGAAGTGAGGGTGGGTCTGTTTCTAAAGGAAGTGGTAGTGGGTCTATGTCTCTCTACAGGAATTTGGAGTTGAACTATGTCTTCTATTTAGTGGGTAGATCTTTGTCTCTCCACAGGAAGTGGAGGGGGGTCTATGTCACTTACAGGAAGTCAGGAGGGTCTTTGTCTCTGTACAGAAAGTGGACATGTCTATGTATCCTCAGGAAATGGGGAGGGTCTCTGTCTCTTTATAGGAAATATGGGTGGATCTTTGTCTCTACAGGAAATGGGAGTGTCTTTGTTTCTCTACAGGAAGTGTAGGTCTCTTTTAGGAAGTAGGGGTGGGTCCTTAACGCTCTGAAAAGTGTAGGAAGTGGATACACGTGGGTTTGGGTCTTTTATGATGTGGGAGTAGGTGTTTGTTTTTCTGTAGGATGTGAGGGTGGGTCTTCAGCTCTCTACTTGAAGTTTGGGGGTTTTTGTCTCTCGATAGTAGATTGGGGTCGGTCTCTGGCTCCATATAGGAAGTGAGGAGCAGTGCTCTGTCTCTGTACATGAAGAGGTGGCATGTCTTTGTCTCCTCTCTCTGACTGCATACAGGCATAACGGAGATACAGGTTTTTAGTTCAGGTAGGATAATTATTGGACAATGGCAAGTGCAATGGATGCTTAAAAGTTAAAGGAAAGGAAGTTCCAGCACCCCTAGTTCTTGTATAATGCTAAAGAAGAGAATTTGCTCAGTAAGAAATAGAGATTAGCAACTTACAGACCAGGATGATCGAGACTGTTCCCGGACATATGAGACTGTTATGTGCACTGAAAGCAGTTCTAACTTATTGAGGGAGATGAGGTTATCAGATTGTGGCATAAAGGACGCTAAGCCATTAATACGCATTTAATAGCCAACCAATATAGTTCAACTACCAAATGTATCGCTTTTGGCTTGTACTCATCAGGGGTCAGCATTTACTCTGTCGTCACATGATCAATGATGTGTATGTAGGGGGCTAACTGCTCATTTCATTACATTAACCAGCCCACTAGGACTAAAAGACATGATATTTAGGGTAATTACTCATTTTTCACTCTTCACATCGACATACCTACAAATCACAAAATAGACCTCTTCTCTTTGTGCTGAATTTCACTATACGTTACAGACATTGCTTAAAGTTGGGTGTCACGGCCCTTGGCTGAATGTCTTGGATACTTAAGATTTAGGTGTGGGGAGCTCACTTTTCCAAGTTGCTTTCGGAAGGTTGCTGGACCCAAGGGTCCCACGTCTGCATTGGGCAAAACCTTAGAAAAGGTTTTTTGATCCAGTATGTTTTTGACCCATCCATGACTCATGTCAGAAGCTTCACCATTACCAATCCTACCAGGGATGTGGAGAGCTGTATTTTTGTCTAATTAGTCCTGGGGCAAAGTCACATTTAATAATCTGTAAAAAAAAAAATGTGGTCAAAATAAAGAAAATATATTAACGTCATCTTCTGCCGAGAAGAGCAGTTAAAAGCATATTTCACTGCAAGTCGAAAGATGGAATTTTTGGTGATTAAGTCATGGCAGACTGCTAGGGTTGAGATGAATCCAGGTTCCTGCCATCTTCTCACCATATAAATAGACCCAGTCACCCAGAATAGACCATAAAGATTTTTATTGAAGCTTGAAGTTACCAAAACCTTGATGACTTTCTGCTTAGAAATAGTTCTCTATGATATTATTTCCTAAAGAAATAGTCTTCTTCACAGTCTCCCCTCGCCAATTCCACCCACTTGTGGCATTTTTTTGTGGTGGGAACAGGTCATTGAGACGAGTATAATTGTGTGTCCCAAAGATAGTTGAACGTTCAACTCAACCTCAGCGGTTTCTAGTATCTTTCAAGTTCGGGTGAAGATCAAGTGTTGGGTTATGAGTAGGTGGTCTCTTAATCTCTGCCAAGTGTGGTCATCGGTACAGTCTTAGATGAAGACAACAGAAGTCCAGGCAGCCAGTTCCTTGGCCTCGCCCATCTTTTCCATCATTGGCAGAAGCCCCCTTTGCAGATAATACTAAATGTTAATGATTCCTGTCTGCGTTGTGGTTTCTTCTTTTCCATAATTTTCCAATTTTCAGCTGTATTCTTTTATGTGTTTGTTGGAAAGGTTCACTAATACTTTGTGAATCTGTATATTTTTTTTTTTTTCAGCCGCAGAACAGCTTGCCAGATATAGTGATTTGGATGTTACAAGGAGACAAGCGTGTGGCTTATTACAGAATACCAGCCCATCAAGTCCTTTTCTCCAGGAACGGGGCCAAATGTTGCGGCAAGCACTGCGGGAAACTTCAGACGATATTTCTTAAAGTATGTTTTCATTTCTATTAGTGCGAGTTTCTTTGGTACAAAGGTAATTGGCTGGGGTCCACCATGATTTGACTATAGACTTGATTCAACGTGACAGAAATCGGAACCAGAACCTGAGCAGAATAGTTTTAAAATGTTCATCGAATTAGTGGAATTCGGCCAAGAACACAATTCTATTATTTCATAATTAGGTTACTCTCTTACAAGTCGGATGGCTTACTTTATTCTCTCCAGCACGTTACTATTGTACAGCTGTATCGTCGTTCTTGGCTGACTCGATTTTCCATTCCCAATCCCCATTTGGAAAGATGTTGACACATATAATAGGCAAATATTATGTGATATTATCAAGTTGTCAAGCTAGAGTAGTCTACCGCACTTGTGCCAGTGACACCTCCATCTCACGTGTCTACTCTCTACATAACTCAGGTCAGTCCTTAAGTTACTGCCTCTTCTGATGTTCCAAAAGACCAACTCTTCATCGTTTGTTATTGACCTCTACTTACGGGGGCTCAAAAAGTAGCAGACGGCGTCCAAACAGGTGACATTCCAAACAAGACGTCTTTTATTGTGCATATACCAAAGACAACGTTTCGACCAATGTCAGGTCCTTGTCAAGTGGCAAAAACCTGACATGGGTCGAAACGTCGTCCCTGGTATACGGCAGACTAAAGAGTCCCTGATAGGAATATCACCTGTTTGGATGCTCTCTAATAAGGGGTGTCTAGGTGTCTCCTTATAGTGCTTAGGACTTTTCGGCTGGTTTGGTATGGTATAAGTTTCATCGTTGAGAGTTTTCAAGGGGTCTGAACAAAAGTTTTTGGATTTTTTTAAAATGGAGATGAGAACAAAATGACAATTTACCGTAAATCTTTTCTTTGAATTATTGACTTTTTTTTTTTTCAGTTTCCCCAAGAAGGAAATAAAGGAGCAAAAATGCCAGGACAGGTCCGGGTGCAATTGTGGTTTGGGCTGTCCGTGGACCAGAAAGAGATCAATCAGTACGCTCAGGGAAAACTCTCGGTGTTCGCAGAATCGGTAAAGTTCCAGTACTATCCGATCTCCTTGTAAATTCCGTTTATTGTGCGCACATTGTTAGCCATTTTCATAATTTGTTTGGCCGTGCTTTCCTTCTCATCCACTCTTGACCCTAAACGTCAAGGTGAATGTCATCTGACCGTATCCTATATTATCTTTTTTATCCTGTCCTATCCAATCCTATGTTATTCCTTCTGTATGATTGCATGTTATTCCATCCAATCCTCTTGTGTGTGGTTCTTTTTTTATCCTATCCCATGTTATTCTTTCCAATCCTTTCCTAACCTTTCCTATCCCATAATATCCTGTTTTATCCTATATCCTTTTTAACTGATCTAAAGTATCTAAAGTTCCTATACTTTGGGCCAATCTTAGGCAATCGCTCATCATGATCTCGATTGCTCATTCATTTGTCTGATTGATTGTTTATGCCGGCCCGAGTCATCGTTGTTGGCACTACCACACTTGTTATAGTGCTGCCGACAATATGGAAGCTATACAGTAACAGAAAAATCCTATTGATGACCATTAGTCTGGATACAGTTTGCTTTGACCCATGTAAAGCCTGATCTAATTGGCTCCTTTTTTTTTGTAACTTTATGGAGGGAATATGTCACCATGAAAATGCTCCCTGATCTACCAGCAGCTTGTTATAGAGCAGGAGAAGCTTTGGTGGAAAATATTTTTTATAACTTGAAGATTGTTGATTGAACTCCCAGTTAATTCTGAGCTTAGGAGTCCAGTGGGCGGTCCTAACTAAATTGGACTCCTGATGTGATGACTGATTTCATCCAATGATTTCAAGTTATTCTGATTTGTTTTTGATACACAGCTATATATCAATCTGCTGCAATATGGAGGCGATACATCGGGAAGACTTTTCAGGGTGTCATTTTCCTTTTAATTGATGGTACAGTTGTGCTCAAAAGTTTACATACCCCAGCAGAATTTTTGCTGCCTTGGCCTTTTTTCAGAGAATATGAATGATAACACCAAAACATTTTCTCCTCTCATGGTCAGTGGTTGGGTGAAGCCATTTATTGTCAAACTACTGTGTTTTCTCTTTTTAACTCATAACGAGAACCCAGAACATCCAAATGATCCTGATCACAAGTTCACATACCCAGGTAATTTTGGCCTGATAACATGCACAGAGGTTGACACAAATGGGTTTGAATTGCTACTAAAGGTAACATCCTCTCTAGTGATGAGCGAGTGTGCTCGTTACTTGAGTTTTCCGAGCATGCTCAGGTGTTCTCTGAGTATTTTGGGTGTGATTATGTTTTTGTCTCCTCAGATGCATGACTTGCGGCTGCTAGACAGCCTGAATACATCTGGGGATTCCCTAACAATCAGGTAATCCCTGCATGTGTTCAGGCTGTCTAGCTGTCTAGCAGCCGCAAATCATGCAGCTGCGGAGACAAAAACATAATTTATGAGCACGCCCAAAATACTCGGAGAACACCCGCACATGCTCAGAAAACTCGAGTAACGAGCACACTCGCTCATCACTAATCCTCACCTTTGACCTGTTTGCTTGTAATCAGTATGTGTGCATAAAAGCTGAGTGAGTTTCTGGGATCCAGACAGACTCTTGCATCTTTCATCCAGCCACTGACGTTTCTGGATTGTGAGTCATGGGGAAAGCAAAAGAATTGTCAACAGCTCTATGGGAAAAGGTAGTTGAACTGTATAAAACAGTAAGGGGATGCAAAACGATATCCAAGGAATTGATAATGCCAGTCAGCAGCGTTCAAACTGTGATTAACAAATGGAAATTCAGCGGCTCTGTAAAAACAAAACCACGGTCAGGTAGACCAACAAAACTGACGTCCACAACTACCAGTAAAATTGTTCGGGATGCAAAGACAAACCCACAAATAACATCAGCTGAAATACAAGACTCTCTAAAAACTAGCGGTGTGGCTGTTTCAAGATGCACAATAAGGAGGCACTTGAAGTAAAATGGGCTGCATGGTCGAGTCGCCAGAAGAAAGCCATTACTGCGCAAATGCCACAAAGTATCTCGCCTACAATACGCAATACAGCACAGAGACAAGCCTCAAAACTTCTGGAACAAGTTAATTTGGAATGATGAGTCGCAAATTGAACTTTTTGGCTACAACCATAAACATTGCATTTGGAGTGAGGTCAACAAGGCCTATGATGAAAGGAACACCCTTCCTACTGTAAAGCATGGAGGTGGATCGCTGATGTTTTAGGGATGTGTGAGCTACAACGGCACAGGAAACTTGGTCAAAGTTGAAGGAAAGATGAATGCAGCATGTTATCAGCAAATACTGGAGGCAAATTTGTACTCATCAGCCTGGAAGCTGCGCATGGGACGTACTTGGATGTCCTAACATGACAATGGTCCAAAACACAAGGCCAAGTCGACCTGTCATTGGCTAAAGCAGAACAAAGTGAAGGTTCTGGAGTGGCCATATCAGTCTCCTGACCTCAGTATCATTGAGCCACTCTGGGGAGATCTCAAGCACGCAGCTCATGCTAGACAGCCCAGGAATTTACAGGAACTGGAGGCTTTTTGCCAAGAAGAGTGGGCAGCTTTACCAGCTGAGAAAATAAAGAACCTCATCGACAACTACCACAAAAGACTTCAAGCTGTCATTGATGTTAGAGGGGGCAATACACTTTATTAAGGAATGGGGTATGCAAACTTTTGATCAGGGTCATTTGGATGTTTTGGGTTCTCGTTATGATTTGAAAAGAGAAAACACAGTAGTTTGACAATAAATGGCTTCACCCAACCACTAACCATGAGTGGAGGAAAAGTTTTGAGCACAACTGTATATCTGTAATGACGCATTGTGGTTTTCCTTTGAAGCTTTTTATAATTGGTTATCCCTTTTGTACCTAATTGACCAGTGACTACAAGATGTTAGAAGAAATAGTTCAGCAACATCACTTATCATCACTACGGATCACACATATTGAGATTGACAACATCCTTTGTCTTTCAGTACGAGAACCAGACCAAGCTGGCTTTACTGGGCAACTGGGGAACCACTGGGTTGACATACCCAAAGTACTCAGATGTGACAGGGAAGATCAAACTTCCAAAGGAAAGTTTCAAGCCCTCCAGTGGATGGACGTGGGCTGGGGACTGGTTCATCAGCCCAGAGAAGACGTGAGTTCAGATTGTAAACTGCTTCTTAATGTCACATTATTTCTAGAGATGGTGCAAATCGATATGGAGGACCAGTAATCTGTAATCGTGACATCTGCAGCACGTCTGGTGCATGGTGTACATCTCTTCATCCTCACAGTCCTATGGTGTACATCTCCTTCCTCACAGTCCTATGGTGTACATCTTCATCCTCACACTCCTATGGTGTACATGTCCATCCTCACACTCCTACGGTGTACATCTCCATCCTCACACTGCTATGGTGTAACATAGTAACATAGTTAGTAAGGCCGAAAAAAGACATTTGTCCATCCAGTTCAGCCTATATTCCATCATAATAAATCCCCAGATCTACGTCCTTCTACAGAACCTAATTGTATGATACAATATTGTTCTGCTCCAGGAAGACATCCAGGCCTCTCTTAAACCCCTCGACTGAGTTCGCCATCACCACCTCCTCAGGCAAGCAATTCCAGATTCTCACTGCCCTAACAGTAAAGAATCCTCTTCTATGTTGGTGGAAAAACCTTCTCTCCTCCAGACGCAAAGAATGCCCCCTTGTGCCCGTCACCTTCCTTGGTATAAACAGATCCTCAGCGAGATATTTGTATTGTCCCCTTATATACTTATACATGGTTATTAGATCACCCCTCAGTCGTCTTTTTTCTAGACTAAATAATCCTAATTTCGCTAATCTATCTGGGTATTGTAGTTCTCCCATCCCCTTTATTAATTTTGTTGCCCTCCTTTGTACTCTCTCTAGTTCCATTATATCCTTCCTGAGCACCGGTGCCCAAAACTGGACACAGTACTCCATGTGCGGTCTAACTAGGGATTTGTACAGAGACAGTATAATGCTTTCATCATGTGTATCCAGACCTCTTTTAATGCACCCCATGATCCTGTTTGCCTTGGCAGCTGCTGCCTGGCACTGGCTGCTCCAGGTAAGTTTATCATTAACTAGGATCCCCAAGTCCTTCTCCCTGTCCCTGTCCCTGTCCCTGTGGTGTACATCACCATCCTCACACTCCTATGGTGTACATCTCCATCCTCACACTCCTATGGTGTACATCTCCATCCTCACACTCCTATGGTGTACATCTCCATCCTCACACTCCTATGGTGTACATCTCCATCCTCACACTCCTATGGTGTACATCTCCATCCTCACACTCCTATGGTGTACATCTCCATCCTCACACT
This sequence comes from Ranitomeya imitator, assembly GCF_032444005.1. NCBI lineage: Eukaryota > Metazoa > Chordata > Amphibia > Anura > Dendrobatidae > Ranitomeya > Ranitomeya imitator. The sequence goes on from NC_091282.1 coordinate 1,227,862,270, forward strand.
CCTATGGTGTACATCTCCATCCTCACACTCCTATGGTGTACATCTCCATCCTCACACTCCTATGGTGTACATCTCCATCCTCACACTCCTATGGTGTACATCTCCATCCTCACACTCCTATGGTGTACATCTCCATCCTCACACTCCTATGGTGTACATCACCATCCTCACACTCCTATGGTGTACATCTCCATCCTCACACTCCTATGGTGTACATCTCCATCCTCACACTCCTATGGTGTACATCTCCATCCTCACACTCCTATGGTGAGCATCACCATCCTCACACTCCTATGGTGTACATCTCCATCCTCACACTCCTATGGTGTACATCTCCATCCTCACACTCCTATGGTGTACATCTCCATCCTCACACTCCTATGGTGAGCATCACCATCCTCACACTCCTATGGTGTACATCTCCATCCTCACACTCCTATGGTGTACATCACCATCCTCACACTCCTATGGTGTACATCTCCATCCTCACACTCCTATGGTGTACATCACCATCCTCACACTCCTATGGTGTACATCTCCATCCTCACACTCCTATGGAGTACATCACCATCTTCACACTCCTATGGTGTACATCACCATCCTCACACTCCTATGGTGTACATCTCCATCCTCACACTCCTATGGTGTACATCTCCATCCTCACACTCCTATGGTGTACATCTCCATCCTCACACTCCTATGGTGTACATCACCATCCTCACACTCCTATGGTGTACATCTCCATCCTCACACTCCTATGGTGTACATCACCATCCTCACACTCCTATGGTGTACATCTCCATCCTCACACTCCTATGGTGAGCATCACCATCCTCACACTCCTATGGTGTACATCTCCATCCTCACACTCCTATGGTGTACATCTCCATCCTCACACTCCTATGGTGTACATCTCCATCCTCACACTCCTATGGTGTACATCACCATCCTCACACTCCTATGGTGTACATCTCCATCCTCACACTCCTATGGTGTACATCACCATCCTCACAATCCTATGGTGTACATCTCCATCCTCACACTCCTATGGAGTACATCACCATCTTCACACTCCTATGGTGTACATCACCATCCTCACACTCCTATGGTGTACATCTCCATCCTCACACTCCTATGGTGTACATCACCATCCTCACACTCCTATGGTGTACATCTCCATCCTCACACTCCTATGGTGTACATCTCCATCCTCACACTCCTATGGAGTACATCACCATCTTCACACTCCTATGGTGTACATCACCATCCTCACACTCCTATGGTGTACATCTCCATCCTCACACTCCTATGGTGTACATCACCATCCTCACACTCCTATGGTGTACATCTCCATTTTGAGAGACTTTTTGTCCTATATGAATTTGTTTATGGAGAACCTGATCTGGGCTCCTTCTTGTGAAGGGTCCCATAACAGCTACGTGTGGTACGTCTGTGCCATAGTGTCTTAAATTGGTGTCATGTTGACCAAATGTCTCAAATTTCCAATACTAGTAGTAAAACCACACAGGGGTTAAAGATTACAGATCTTAGTAAATCTTTAGACTTGCATTGCTGTGAAAATGCCCAGTTTTGGCTCGTAGGCATCATAAAAATGTTAATAGTTTTTTTGTGGTCGGAACGTCTTTGCCAGAGTCTTAAAGCATTCATCAGCGTGGTGCAATGGGACGCGGTTCACCGGCCTCTGGGATTTCTTGCTTTTAGTTTCAATTACTGAAATAGTTTAGTTATTAACACCCTTCCGTGTTGAGCGTGACACAACACTTACCGGTAAGCGCGCAACATGTTCTACAGTTCTGGTTTCCTTCATCCCGCCGCTGGCTCATGCCACCGCTCGGTACGAGGCGTATGACAATGTGATTATGAACATCATGGCAGAATTTGCAGTAATGATTCAGCACCACAAATTCCTCAGGCGGTTTAGGGAATCGGGGTCATAGCCGCAAAGGACGGCTCTCAAATATCAGAAAAAAACACACGGTATGAGGAATGCTGAAATAGTTGAACAATTTTTATGGTGCGGAACTTTCCAAGAAAAATATGGAGACGAGTTTTCCTCAAGACATATTTTTAAAATATTATTGAGCTGGATCCCTGCGATACTCTTCAGCTGTGAATTATTACGCTCTGTGCAGCAATCAGATCATTGTGGCGGTAACCTGTACCGGTAGATATAGCTATTGTGTGGACGTATAGGATGATATATGAGGCAATCACTGGAGGTTTCTTGAGGACAGAAGAAAGCACTGCCGGTAGCAGTAGAGCAGTGGCGTTCTACTTCCGGACTAGAGCTCTTCTACATACTTTTTTTTTGCCTATTGCTGAATTGCTCCTCAAGAAAAGTCAATATTTCACCATGTAGAAGTCAGAACTGCAGAAGGATCCTTATTAAATTTCTCAGATAGATGAAAATTTAAAAAGATCTCGATATGGATGTCTTTTAGTGAGGATCATCCCTACACCAATTCGAAGACCTGGAGGTCAATTATATAGCAACCATTCTTGATGTCCATAATCCTATAAAGAGGTGATGAGTTGGCTGCACTTGCATTTGACCTTCTGTCTTAAAGTCCTAACATGTGGCTGGTTTTACTATATGCCTTCTTAACTCCCATGGACTTCATTTAAGAGGACCACACGGTCCTAGAGGTGGAATGGGTCTACCACCAAACTTAACACGGCCCCAGCTACAGTATATTGGAATAGTAATAAAGACCTCAGGAACCAAACCAACCATGGGTCAATGATGGTCTCTAGACCCAACCTCTGAGGTAAAAGTTGACCCTTAAGCTTTGGGAGGCCACAGCTTTTTTTTCGGAACAAAGAATATGTGGTCCTCAAGATAAACCCTTTAAAATAACTCTGTCCATTAATTCATTCTGATTTTTAACACGACCGCAGCGAGCGTACAGTAATCCAGCTAGGAAGCTTCTCATCAGGAACCAAATTCACCATCTATGAAAGAACAAATTTCGAAAAACAATGACAGATTCTAATTTTATTTCTTTAAAAAGTTGGACTGATGAAACCCTCATACCTTTACTTATTAAGTCTCACTTCCCAGAAAGCTAATGGTTCCAATATGTAGCCTCTATATTTTTCGGCTCCTCACTTGGCCCACTCCTTTTACTTTAACCTCTTACTTCTCCTGTTACATTCACTACCTGCCTTAGTATCATCATCCCTTTTAGTAGTCTTCTTGAGGTTTCTAGTGTGTAGGATGATCATCATTTTCCGTATACTTGTAGGAATAGTGACCTTCCTTCTAGTTGGCCGATCTACAAATATTCCAGGACTCATGCTAGTAGTAGTGTAGGATCAATGCCAGTAGGCAACTGCCAAAGCCATTGTAGATAAGCTTTCTACATCTTCTGACATTATGAACTCTTACAAAAACCCAGCAGACCTTTTAGGTTGTGTTGTGTGGGTTTTACTTTGGCTTGCTTCTTTGCTTTCATTTCAGTTATGTTCTTCTTTCATCAGATTATTGTACGACATCGACGCTGGGCATATGAGCTTTGTGGAAGAAGTCTTTGAAAACCAGGCCCGACTGCCTGGAGGGCAATGGATTCATATGACCGAAGCCTACACAAATGTGGTAAGGAAGGAGCGTAGAAGATGAAAAACAGAGTTACCATAGTATTATAGTAATGAAGAACACCTTGGAGATGAGGCAGGGGAAGTTAACCCATATTCCTAGATGGAGAGAATTTACTGAGCTCCATCTTTAGAGTTACAATCATGGATGTTGTACTTTTCGAGGATAGACTTTTGTGAGTCTCCTAAAAACATCCCATGACGATCAGCCATGTTGTTTTGGTCCTCAGTCTTACCACAGCTAAAGTACCAGGATGTGAAAAAGGAAAGGTAGTTCCTCCATATGTTATACAGTCTTTATATTCATTTCTAGTTGAGATCTTTTCTTTTCTTTGAGGCATTACTGACCTGGAGGCTTTTGGTTCAGATGATTTTTGGATTACTGTTCAAGCAGTCAGCGATAGATTGTATTTTATTGTTCATTTTATTGATTTTCTTACATTTTTTTTATCCACCTGCAGTAGAAATTAACAAACTTTCCTGATTGTCCAGCAACTGGCCTGATAGTTAATATTATTTTTATGACTTTTAGAATGGAGAAAAAGTTCTACCGAAAGTTGAGATTGAATGTCCCCCGGGATGGAAGTGGGAAGATGAAGAATGGACGACAGATATAAACCGAGCCGTGGATGAGCAAGGTAAGATGAATCAGGTGTCCAGAGATGATCATGATGATCATGATGAGGCTACTGATAAGTAGGGATGAGCGGATCCATGGATGTTCAGGTTCGTCTAGTTCAAAGTTCAGGTACAACCTGAAACTCATAGAAGTCACTGTGGACCGAACTTTGGTGCTGTAAAATGCTACAGAATATCTCTCTTTCTTTTCTCCCGGAACACCGATCACTAAAATGGACTTCCAGGGAAGTCCTGGTTCAGAGCTCAGCACTGTACAGTAGGTGTCCGGTACAAACCCCAAACGTTACAGTACGGGATCGCTCATCTCTAGTGATAAGTGCTCCAGATCAGCCAGGAGCGGTGATGCCATAGCTGGCCACACTGGAGAGGTCACACATTTATGATCACCGTCTTATTGGGATACTCTAGTTTCCATCTGCTCCAGTTTTCCAGATTATTTTAATCTCAGTTGAAGTGCATTACAAAATAACTCCAAACTAACCTTCCTTTGAGGGGCATTTGTGCAGATTTCAGTGTGTGCAGTGATACATCTTCACTGTATTGTACAGTCCTGACATCTACATTTTTGGGCTAATTCACAAGTCAAATACATGGCGTAAATCTGCGTTATTGCTGATTTCGACTGTGTAATGGGGCATTTTTTTTAGTTTTTGTTGTTGCACGGTGTGTGTGTATGCAAGTGTGCATATTATGTGTGTATGTATTTTGTTTATATTATGTGTATTATGTTTATTGTGTATTTTATGTTTATTTAGTGTGTGAATGATGTGCGTGCGAATGATACAGTGGCTTGAAAAAGTATTCAGTCCCCTTGCCATTTTTCATGTTTTACTACCTAACGACCTGGAGTTTCACTGTTTTTTAGAGGGCTTTCATCAGTTCATGTAAAGAACATGCCTACAACTGTAAACATTTGTTTTCTTTTTTTCTATTGAGAAGCAAACAACATATAGAACAAAATAACTGTAAACTTTAGTGTGCATAACTATTCATCCCCTAAAGTCAGTACTTTGTAAAGCCTCCTTTTGTGGCAATTACAGCTGCAAGTCTCTTTGGATAAGTCTCTATGAGATTTCCACATCTTGCCACTGGGATTTTTGCTAACTTCTCATGGCAAACAGGTCCAGTTCCATCACGTTAGATGTTTTCCGCTGGTGAACAGCAATCTTCAAGTCTGACCACAGATTCTCCATTGGATTAAGGTCTGGGCTTTGACTAGGCCACTCCAAAACATTTACATGTTTCCCCTTAAACCACTCGAGTGTTGTTGTAGCAGTATGCATTGGGTGTTGTGGAACTGTTGCATGATTTCCTTTGGCTAGGGCCTCCTTCCATATCCCTAAAGTTAGGGGCACCCTATCTATCACTGCTCTCCAGATTACTTCTGATGGTGAAGATGCCATGGCCATGTGCCTTGCTGAGCTCCTAAATCAGCCCTCATCTGTTCCCTCCCCCACCACGGGAAGTGGGGAGTTGTACTGTATAAGAATACACAAACCAGACTAACAAGGGAAGATGTACAGGGATAAATGAAAATATCAAACAAATATGCACTCACAAAGAACAGAGTAGAACACCGCTAAGTAAAGGAAAGAAAAACCAAATAGGAGAGGATGAGGATATGCACACAGACAAATCATCAATCAACAGTCTTCTGAACAACACTCCAAACGCTTCCTCAAACAACCCACTCCTCCAATTCCAGAACTAGGCAGCATGGATGGGAGTGGCCAATACTGAACATCTGAGACCATAAAAGCAGGAAAGCTCCATGAGCTCTGGACTGATCATATTAACCCCTGCACTGCTAGTAGAAACCTGCACTGTTTAATATGATAGTGAAGTTCTTCTTTCCAGTGCAGGATTACGTGAAGTCAGATACTGTGGCTTTCGGGCCCCTCTCTGTCACGGTAAACCCGTGATATTACCCCCCTTCTAAGAGAGACCTCAGGGCCTGGTCTATCAGGCTGTGCCTTGTTAAAAGACCGGATCAACCTGACCACACAGACGTCAGATCCTGGTACCCACATTCTCTCTTCAGGACCGTAACCCTTTCAGTGTAACAGATGCTGAAGAGACCAGCAAATCAAGTGAGAATCAATGATCTTAGTGATCTGAAATTCCAAATTCCCATCAACAATGACCAGGGATGGATGTTATGGTGATTATTCAGAGGACACAACTAACTTTTTGAGTAGAGACTGGTGAAACACATTATAAATCCGAAAAGTGGGTGGCAAAGCAAGGCAGAATGCTACAGGAATGACTGCCGCAATCTTATAAGGACTGATGAACCTGGGTCCCAGTTTCCAAGAAAGAACCTTCAACTTAATGTTCTTCGAGGACAACCACACCCAACCATCAACACAAAGGTCTGGACCCATCAAACATCACAAAACACCTAAGATAAGTCTCAAGATTATGGTTAACCCGTTTAGTTAGCCCATTAGACTGTGGATGAAAGGCTGAAGAAAACAACAGATGGATCCCCAAATGAGTGCAAAACGCTTTCCAAAATTTGGAAATAATTTGCACCTCACAGTCATAAACAGTATCCATAGGAATCCCATGTAATTTCATGATTTCTTTGATAAAAATTTGCACCAAGGTCTTGTCACTGGGTGATCGTGTAGCGCAATTAAATGATACATCTTGCTGAATCTGTCCACCACCACCAAAATCAGTGTATTACCTGAAGATACTGGTAGATCAGTGATGAAATCTACTGATAAATGAGTCCAATGTCTACTGGGAATCGCCAATGGTTGGAGAGACCAAGACGGGCGAGTATGAGGGGTCTTAGAACATGCAAAAACACTGCAGGCAGCTACATACTCCTGAACATCCTGGTGTACCCCAGACCACCAAAAGCGCAGAGTAAAGAGATCTGTCTTTACTGCCAGGATGTCCACCCAAGACTGAATCATGATGTTAATTTAAGACAGAGATTCACAGGTACGAACAGTTTACCTAAGGCAAGGCTGCCTCCCTGAGCCTCTACATACATAGTTATTAAGGTTGAAGGAAGACTATATGTCCATCTAGTTCAACCCATAGCCTAACCTAACATGCCCTAACATGTTGATCCAGAGGAAGGCAAAAAAACCCCATGTGGCAAAGAGTAAGCTCCACATTGGGGAAAAAAATTCCTTCCCGACTCCACATACGGCAATCAGACTAGTTCCCTGGATCAACGCCCTATCAAGGAATCTAGTGTATATACCCTGTAACATTATACTTTTCCAGAAAGGTATCCAGTCCCCTCTTAAATTTAAGTAATGAATCACTCATTACAACATCATACGGCAGAGAGTTCCATAGTCTCACTGCTCTTACAGTAAAGAATCCGCGTCTGTTATTATGCTTAAACCTTGTTTCCTCCAAACGCAGAGGATGCCCCCTTGTCCCTGTTTCAGGTCTATGATTAAAAAGATCATCAGAAAGGTCTTTGTACTGTCCCCTCATATATTTATACATTAAAATAAGATCACGCCTTAGTCTTCGTTTTTCCAAACTAAATAGCCCCAAGTGTAATAACCTATCTTGGTATTGCAGACCCCCCAGTCCTCTAATAACCTTGGTCGCTCTTCTCTGCACCCGCTCCAGTTCAGCTATGTCTTTCTTAAACACCGGAGACCAGAACTGTGCACAGTATTCTAAGTGTGGTCGAACTAGTGACTTGTATAAAGGTAAAATTATATTCTCCTCATGAGCATCTATGCCTCTTTTAATGCATCCCATTATTTTATTTGCCTTTGTAGCAGCTGCCTGACACTGGCCCCTGAATATGAGTTTGCCATCCACCCATACACCCAGGTCTTTTTCATTGACGATTTTGCCCAGAGTTTTAGAATTAAGCACATAATTATACATCTTATTACTTCTACCCAAGTGCATGACCTTACATTTATCCCCATTAAAGCTCATTTGCCATTTATCAGCCCAAGCTTCTAGTTTCCATAAATCATCCTGTAATATAGAATTGTCCTCCTCTGTATTGATTACCCTGCAGAGTTTAGTGTCATCTGCAAATATTGAAATTCTACTCTGAATGCCCCCTACAAGGTCATTAATAAATATGTTAAAAAGAAGAGGGCCCAATACTGACCCCTGTGGTACCCCACTGCTAACCGCTACCCAGTCCGAGTGTGCTCCATTAATAACCATCCTTTGTTTCCTATCCCTGAGCCAGCTCTCAACCCACTTGCACATATTTTCCCCTATCCCCATTATTCTCATTTTATGTATCAACCTTTTGTGTGGCACCGTATCAAAAGCTTTTGAAAAGTCCATATACACTACATCCACTGGGTTCGTTTGGTCCAATCCGGAACTTACCTCTTCATAGAAACTGATCAAATTAGTCTGACATGAACGGTCCCTAGTAAACCCGTGCTGATACTGGGTCATGAGGTTATTTCTCTTCAAATACTCCAGTATAGCGTCCCTTAGAATGCCCTCCAGGATTTTACCCACAGTAGAGGTTAAGCTTACTGGCCTATAATTTCCGAGTTCAGTTTTTGTTCCCTTTTTGAATATTGGCACCACATTTGCTATACGCCAGTCCTGTGGCACAGACCCTGTTATTATGGAGTCTTTAAAGATTAAAAATAATGGTCTATCAATGACTGTACTTAATTCCTGCAGTACTCGAGGGTGGATCCCATCCGGGCCCGGAGATTTGTCAATTTTAGTGATTTGTAGATGCCGCCGCACTTCCTGCTGGGTTAAGCAGGTGACATTTAATTGGGAATTTTTATCACTAGTCATTTTGTCTGCCATGGGATTTTCTTGTGTAAATACTGATGAAAAAAAGTCATTTAGCATATTGGCCTTTTCCTCATCCTCATCCACCATCTCACCCAGACTATTTTTAAGGGGGCCAACACTATCATTTTTTAGTTTCTTACTATTTATGTAGTTAAAGAATATTTTAGGATTATTTTTACTCTCTCTGGCAATGAGTCTCTCTGTCTCAATCTTTGCTGCCTTGATTTGCTTTTTACAGAATTTATTTAATTTTCTGTATTTATTTAATGCCTCCTCACTACCTACTTCCTTTAATTCTCTAAATGCTTTCTTTTTGTCACTTATTGCGCCCCTTACAGCTCTATTTAGCCATATTGGTTTCCTCCTATTTCTAGTATGTTTATTCCCATACGGTATATACTGTGCACAGGTCCTATCCAGGATGCTAATAAACGTCTCCCATTTTCTTTGTGTATTTTTGTGTCTCAGGACATCGTCCCAGTTAATTGCACCAAGATCCTCTCTCATCCGTTGGAAATTTGCCCTCCTGAAGTTTAGTGTCCTTGTAACCCCTCTACTACACATCTTTTTAAAGGATACATGAAAACTTATTATTTTGTGATCGCTATTTCCCAAGTGACCCTCAACCCTTATATTTGATATGCGGTCTGGCCTGTTGGTTAATATTAGGTCTAGCAGTGCCCCCTTTCTTGTTGGGTCCTGAACCAGTTGTGAAAGGTAATTGTCTCTCATAGTTGTCAAAAACCGATTACCATTGCTGGAACTGCAGGTTTCTGTTCCCCAATCTATTTCAGGGTAGTTGAAGTCCCCCATAATAATGACTTCTCCTCTACCACCTATTTTCTTAAGATCAGAACATATAGAAGCAATAACTACGCCTTTCTGTAGTATAGGAAAAGGTTCACAATTATCTCCACTCTCAGGAATACAACAAGATAAGGCATCTGCATTAATGTTTTTATTCCCAAAAGTGGTACCTGATAAAGAACCACAACCATCTTGCCTGTCTAGGCGTCTCATGCTTAGAAGATTCTAAATATAAAAGATTTTTATGATTGATGATTACCATGACCAGATGAACTGCCCCCTCCATGCTCAGATAACATCTTTTCTGAGCACACGCAGGTGTTATCCGAGCATCTGGCCATGCTCATAACGTATTTTTTGGACTATAATATGCACTTTCTCTAGTCCCCTTCCACGACAGTCACCTTGGAGGATGTCTACCCGCCCTAATGGGGAACAGGAAACACACAGAGGTTAAATAACCCTCCCCTTCCTGCTATCTCCAGTAGGGCATGAAGAGGTTTATCTCAGGGGCTGCTGTGTTGTGAATTCTGTGGCTGAATTCACTCCTGTGGTCACAAGTGGTACTGCAGCTTCTGAGCTTCCTCCCTCAGGTGTTCTGGTGAGCTCGTTGGCTGCTTTGTTATTTAACTCCACCTGATTCTGTCTTCCTTGCTCCTTGTCAATGTTCCAGTGTTGGATCTGAGCTTCTGGATCTTTCCTGTGGCCTGCTGCTCTGCTTAGATAAGTGCTTTTTGCTTTTGTTGCTACTTTTTCTGTCCAGCTTGTCATTTCGTTTTGCTGGAAGCTCTGAGACGCAAAGGGTGTACCGCCGTGCCGTTAGTTCGGCACGGTGGGTCTTTTTGCCCCCTTTGCGTGGTTTTTTGCTTTAGGGTTTTTTGTAGACTGCAAAGTTCTCTTTGCTATCCTCGCTCTATCTAGAATATCGGGCCTCTCTTTGCTGAATCTATTTCATCCCTACGTTTGTCTTTTCATCTTGCTAACAGTCATTATATGTGGGGGGCTGCCTTTTCCTTTGGGTTATTTCTCTGAGGCAAGTCAGGCTTGTTTTTCTATCTTCAGGCTAGTCAGCTCCTCAGGCTGTGCCGAGTTGCATAGGTAGTGTCAGGCGCAATCCACAGCTGCCTTTAGTTGTGTTTAGGTTAGGTTCAGGTATTGCGGTCTACAGAGATTCCACGTCTCAGAGCTCGTTCTATTGTTTTTGGGTTATTGTCAGATCACTGTATGTGCTCTGATTGCTGGCACACTGTGTCACTGGATTGCCTACATAACAGTACAAGGAGCCAACCTAATGATTCTCAATAGAGGGAAAAAAGAAGTTCTGACATCATTTTTTTTTCTCAGCTCTGTGTTCAGTCTTTTTTTTTCCCTAGACATTTGGGTGTTTCAGGACACAGGTGTGGACATGGATATTCAGGGTCTGTGCTCTTCAATGGATAATCTCGTTACACATGTACAAAGGATTCAAGATACTATTGATCAGAAATCTATGTTAGAACCAAGAATTCCTATTCCTGATTTGTTTTTTGGTGATAGAACTAAGTTTCTTAATTTCAAAAATAATTGTAAGCTATTTCTGGCCTTGAAACCTCATTCTTCTGGTAATCCTATTCAACAGGTTTTGATTATTATTTCTTTTTTGCGCGGCGACCCTCAGGACTGGGCATTTTCTCTTGCGCCAGGAGACCCTGCATTGAGTAATGTCAATGCGTTTTTCCTGGCGCTCGGATTACTTTACGATGAGCCTAATTCAGTGGATCAGGCTGAGAAAAATTTGCTGGCTTTGTGCCAGGGTCAGGATGATATAGAAGTATATTGTCAGAAATTTAGGAAGTGGTCAGTACTCACTCTGTGGAATGAATCTGCGCTGGCAGCTTTGTTCAGAAAGGGTCTCTCTGAGGCTCTTAAGGATGTCATGGTGGGTTTTCCTATGCCTGCTGGTTTGAATGAGTCTATGTCTTTGGCCATTCAGATCGGTCGACGCTTGCGCGAGCGTAAATCTGTGCACCATTTGGCGGTATTGTCTAAGATTAAACCTGAGCCTATGCAGTGCGATAGGACTATGACCAGAGTTGAACGGCAAGAACACAGACGTCTGAATGGTCTGTGTTTCTACTGTGGTGATTCCACTCATGCTATTTCTGATTGTCCTAAGCGCACTAAGCGGTTCGATAGGTCTGCCGTCATTGGTACTGTACAATCCAAATTCCTTCTGTCCATTACCTTGATATGCTCTTTGTCATCGTATTCTGTCATGGCGTTTGTGGATTCAGGCGCTGCCCTGAATCTGATGGATTTGAATTATGCTAAACGTTGTGGATTTTTCTTGGAGCCTTTGCGGTGTCCTATTCCGTTGAGAGGAATTGATGCTACACCTTTGGCCAAGAATAAACCTCAGTACTGGACCCAGCTGACCATGTGCATGGCTCCTGCACATCAGGAAGTTATTCGCTTTCTGGTGCTACATAATCTGCATGATGTGGTCGTGTTGGGGTTGCCATGGCTGCAAACCCATAATCCAGTATTGGATTGGAATTCCATGTCGGTATCCAGCTGGGGTTGTCAGGGGGTACATGGTGATGTTCCATTTTTGTCGATTTCGTCATCCACCCCTTCTGAGGTCCCAGAGTTCTTGTCTGATTATCAGGATGTATTTGAAGAGCCCAAGTCCGATGCTCTACCTCCGCATAGGGATTGTGATTGTGCTATCAATTTGATTCCTGGTAGTAAATTCCCTAAAGGTCGATTATTTAATTTATCCGTGCCTGAACACGCCGCTATGCGCAGTTATGTGAAGGAATCCCTGGAGAAGGGACATATTCGCCCATCGTCATCACCACTGGGAGCAGGGTTCTTTTTTGTAGTTAAGAAGGATGGTTCGCTGAGACCATGTATTGATTACCGCCTTCTTAATAAGATCACTGTTAAATTTCAGTATCCCTTGCCATTGTTATCTGACTTGTTTGCTCGGATTAAGGGGGCTAGTTGGTTCACTAAGATAGATCTTCGTGGTGCGTATAATCTGGTGAGAATCAGGCAAGGAGATGAATTGAAAACTGCATTCAATACGCCCGAGGGTCATTTTGAGTATCTAGTGATGCCGTTCGGACATGCCAATGCTCCATCTGTGTTTCAGTCTTTTATGCATGACATCTTCCGTGAGTATCTGGATAAATTCCTGATTGTTTACTTGGATGACATTTTGATCTTCTCAAATGATTGGGACTCTCATGTGAAGCAGGTCAGAATGGTTTTCCAGGTCCTGCGTGCTAATTCTTTGTTTGTGAAGGGATCAAAGTGTCTCTTCGGTGTGCAGAAAGTTTCATTTTTGGGGTTCATCTTTTCCCCTTCTACTATCGAGATGGATCCGGTTAAGGTCCAAGCCATCCAGGATTGGACTCAGCCGACATCTCTGAAAAGTCTGCAAAAATTCCTGGGCTTTGCTAATTTTTATCGTCGCTTCATCTGTAATTTTTCTAGCATTGCCAAACCATTGACCGATTTGACCAAGAAGGGTGCTGATTTGGTTAATTGGTCTTCTGCTGCTGTGGAAGCTTTTCAGGAGTTGAAGCATCGTTTTTGTTCTGCCCCTGTGTTGTGTCAACCAGATGTTTCTCTTCCGTTCCAGGTCGAGGTTGATGCTTCTGAGATTGGAGCAGGGGCGGTTTTGTCACAGAGAGGTTCTGGTTGCTCGGTGTTGAAACCATGTGCTTTCTTTTCCAGGAAGTTTTCGGCTGCTGAGCGTAATTATGATGTGGGCAACCGAGAGTTGCTGGCCATGAAGTGGGCATTCGAGGAATGGCGTCATTGGCTTGAAGGAGCTAAGCATCGCGTGGTGGTATTGACTGATCATAAGAACCTTACTTATCTCGAGTCTGCCAAGCGCTTGAATCCTAGACAGGCCCGTTGGTCGTTATTTTTTGCCCGCTTCGATTTTGTGATTTCGTACCTTCCGGGCTCTAAAAATGTGAAGGCGGATGCTCTGTCTAGGAGTTTTGTGCCCGACTCTCCGGGTTCATCTGAGCCAGCGAGTATCCTCAAGGAAGGAGTCATTGTGTCTGCCATCTCCCCTGATTTGCGGCGAGTGTTGCAAAAATTTCAGGCGAATAAACCTGATCGTTGTCCGGCGGAGAAACTGTTCGTCCCTGATAGGTGGACTAGTAAAGTTATCTCTGAACTTCATTGTTCGGTGTTGGCTGGTCATCCTGGAATCTTTGGTACCAGAGAGTTAGTGGCTAGATCCTTCTGGTGGCCATCTCTGTCACGGTATGTACGTACTTTTGTGCAGTCCTGTGGGATTTGTGCTAGGGCTAAGCCTTGCTGTTCACATGCCAGTGGGTTGCTTTTGCCCTTGCCGGTCCCGTTTCTCAAAAGATGTCAGTCATTTGGGTGGTCTGTGATCGCTTTTCTAAAATGGTCCATCTGGTGCCCTTGGTTAAATTGCCTTCCTCCTCTGATTTGGTGCCTTTGTTCTTCCAGCATGTGGTTCGTTTGCATGGCATTCCTGAGAATATTGTTTCTGACAGAGGTTCCCAGTTTGTTTCAAGGTTTTGGCGAGCCTTTTGTGGTAGGATGGGCATTGACCTATCTTTTTCCTCGGCTTTCCATCCTCAGACTAATGGCCAGACCGAACGAACCAATCAGACCTTGGAAACATATCTGAGATGTTTTGTTTCTGCAGACCAGGATGATTGGGTGTCCTTTTTGCCGTTGGCTGAGTTCGCCCTTAATAATCGGGCCAGCTCGGCTACCTTGGTCTCTCCATTTTTCTACAATTCTGGGTTCCATCCTCGTTTCTCTTCAGGACAGGTTGAGTCTTCGGACTGTCCTGGTGTGGATTCTGTGGTGGACAGGTTGCAGCAGATCTGGACTCAGGTAGTGGACAATTTGACCTTGTCCCAGGAGAAGGCTCAACTTTTCGCTAATCGCAGACGCCGTGTGGGTCCCCGACTTCGTGTTGGGGATCTGGTTTGGTTATCTTCTCGTCATATTCCTATGAAGGTTTCCTCTCCTAAATTTAAACCTCGTTTTATTGGTCCGTATAGGATTTCTGAGATTCTCAATCCTGTGTCTTTTCGTCTGACCCTCCCAGACTCCTTTTCCATACATAATGTATTCCATAGGTCGTTGTTGCGGAGATACGTGGCACCTATGGTTCCATCTGTTGAGCCTCCTGCCCCGGTTTTGGTGGAGGGGGAATTGGAGTATATTGTGGAGAAGATTTTGGATTCTCGTGTTTCTAGACGGAAACTCCAGTATCTGGTTAAATGGAAGGGTTATGCTCAGGAAGATAATTCCTGGGTTTTTGCCTCTGATGTCCATGCTCCAGATCTTGTTCGTGCCTTTCATGTGGCTCATCCTGGTTGGCCTGGGGGCTCTGGTGAGGGTTCGGTGACCCCTCCTCAAGGGGGGGGTACTGATGTGAATTCTGTGGCTGAATTCACTCCTGTGGTCACAAGTGGTACTGCAGCTTCTGAGCTTCCTCCCTCAGGTGTTCTGGTGAGCTCGTTGGCTGCTTTGTTATTTAACTCCACCTGATTCTGTCTTCCTTGCTCCTTGTCAATGTTCCAGTGTTGGATCTGAGCTTCTGGATCTTTCCTGTGGCCTGCTGCTCTGCTTAGATAAGTGCTTTTTGCTTTTGTTGCTACTTTTTCTGTCCAGCTTGTCATTTCGTTTTGCTGGAAGCTCTGAGACGCAAAGGGTGTACCGCCGTGCCGTTAGTTCGGCACGGTGGGTCTTTTTGCCCCCTTTGCGTGGTTTTTTGCTTTAGGGTTTTTTGTAGACTGCAAAGTTCTCTTTGCTATCCTCGCTCTATCTAGAATATCGGGCCTCTCTTTGCTGAATCTATTTCATCCCTACGTTTGTCTTTTCATCTTGCTAACAGTCATTATATGTGGGGGGCTGCCTTTTCCTTTGGTGTATTTCTCTGAGGCAAGTCAGGCTTGTTTTTCTATCTTCAGGCTAGTCAGCTCCTCAGGCTGTGCCGAGTTGCCTAGGTAGTGTCAGGCGCAATCCACAGCTGCCTTTAGTTGTGTTTAGGTTAGGTTCAGGTATTGCGGTCTACAGAGATTCCACGTCTCAGAGCTCGTTCTATTGTTTTTGGGTTATTGTCAGCTCACTGTATGTGCTCTGATTGCTGGCACACTGTGTCACTGGATTGCCTACATAACACTGCTGTAGTCAGCGAGCGGAGCCCTTAGAAAAAGCCTACCATGCTGGGCAGCCGAGGTTGGGTGGTCTTCCTCTCCTCCTCCACGTGGCTGCTCCCGTCTCCATGGTCCATGCGACTCGGGACTCCCTCCCGCGCCTCTCCCGGAGGTAAAGCGGGGCGGGGATGTGCTGCCGGGGTCCTCCCGAAGCTCCCCGTCGTCCTCCTCCCAGCGTGCTGCTGAAGTTCCAGTGTCTGCGCGCGCCGGAAGTGATGTCGTCGGCGCGCTTCCGGTTCGCGTCCTGGGGCTCCACGCTGGACCGCATACACCAACCTCTTGCGGTCCAGGTGCTCCTGTGCCTGGATTGCTCCTAGGGTCGTTCCCGGGATCCTCCCTACAGACCAACGGGAGGAGGAGCACATAACTCTGGACCTCGATATCTTCATATCCTGGTCAGGAGCCTCCAGGTAAGACACAGTGTCTCTGTCTCTGTGTGACTGTGACAGTTTGACCATGGATGGCGACAAACCTACAGCTGTGTCTGCAGAACCCAGCGTTCACCCTCCTACCGTGAGTAGCTGGGCTGGTCCTTCACTGTCCAGGCATTGATAGTATGGGTCATTTAGTATGCCTTTTCTCTCTTTTAGGGAGAAAAGGTCTCTGCCCCTAAAAGCAAACCCAGCCGCAAGTGTGGTGTTTGGTGGTTCCAGGCTTCCTTCTGCTTACAAGAAGACCCTATGCCAACGTTGCACGGATGACATATTACGTGCCGAACAGCCCTCCCTCCTGGACAGCATTAAGACTCTTATTAACCCCTTTACCCCCAAGGGTGGTTTGCACGTTAATGACCGGGCCAATTTTTACAATTCTGACCACTGTCCCTTTATGAGGTTATAACTCTGGAACGCTTCAACGGATCCCAGTGAATCTGACAATGCTTTCTCGTGACATATTGTACTTCATGACAATGGTAAAAATTCTTTGATAGTACCTGCGTTTATTTGTGAAAAAAACGGAAATTTGGCGAAAATTATGAAAATTTCGCAATTTTCCAACTTTGAATTTTTATGCAATTAAATCACAGAGATATGTCACACAAAATACTTAATAAGTAACATTTCCCACATGTCTACTTTACATCAGCACAATTTTGGAACCAGCAATTTCTCATTTCTACAACACCATTTTTTTTTTTAGGGACCACATCTCATTTGAAGTCATTTTGAGGGGTCTATATGATAGAAAATATCCAAGTGTGACACCATTCTAAAAACTACACCCCTCAAGGTGCTCAAAACCACATTCAAGAAGTTTATTAACCCTTCTGGTGCTTCACAGGAATTTTTTGAATGTTTAAATAAAAATGAACATTTAACTTTTTTTCACAAAAAATTTAATTCAGCTCCAATTTGTTTTATTTTACCAAGGGTAACAGGAGAAAATGGACCCCAAACATTGTTGTACAATTTGTCCTGAGTACGCCAATACCCCACATGTGGGGGTAAGCCACTGTTTGGGCGCATGGCACAGCTCGGAAGCGAAGGAGCGCCATTTGACTTTTCAATGCAAAATTGACAGGAATTGAGATGGGACGCCATGTTTCGTTTGGAGAGCCCCTGAGGTGCCTAAACATTGAAACCCCCCACAAGTGACACCATTTTAGAAAGTAGGAACTTATCTAGAGGTGTGGTGAGCACTTTGACCCACCAAGTGCTTCACATAAGTTTATAATGTAGAACCGTAAAAATAAAAAATCATATTTTTTCACAAATATTATCTTTTCGCCCCCAATTTTTTATTTTTCCAAGGGTAAGAGAAGAAATTGGACCCCAAAAATTGTTGTACAATTTGTCCTGAGTACGCTGATACCCCGTATGTGGGGGTAAACCACTGTTTAGGTGGATGGGAGAGCTCGGAAGGGATTGAGCGCCGTTTGACTTTTCAATGCAAAATTGACAGGAATTGAGATGGGACGCCATGTTGCGTTTGGAGAGCCACTGATGTGCCTAAACATTGTAACCCCCCACAAGTGACACCATTTTGGAAAGTAGACCCCCTAAGGAACTTATCTAGAGGTGTGGTGAGCACTTTGACCCACCCAGTGCTTCACAGAAGTTTATAATGCAGAACCGTAAAAATAAAAAATCATATTTTTTCACAAAAATTATCTTTTCGCCCCCAATTTTTTATTTTCTCAAGGGTAAGAGAAGAAATTAGACCCCAAAAGTTGTTGTACAATTTGTCCTGAGTACGCTGATACCCCATATGTGGGGTAAACCACTGTTTGGGCGGATGGGAGAGCTCGGAAAGGAAGGAGCGCCGTTTGACTTTTCAATGCAAAATTGACAGGAATTGAGATGAGACGCCATGTTGCGTTTGCAGAGCCCCTAATGTGCCTAAATAGTAGAAACCCCTCACAAGTGACACCATTTTGAAAAGTAGACCCCCTAAGGAACTTATCTAGATGTGTGGTGAGCGCTTTGACCCACCAAGGGCTTCACAGAAGTTTATAATGGAGAGCCGTAAAAATAAAACAATAATTTTTTCCTACAAAAATTATTTTTTAGCCCCCAGTTTTGTATTTTCCCGAGGGTAACAGGAGAAATTCGACCCCAAAAGTTGTTGTCCAATTTGTCCTGAGTGCGGTGATACCCCATATGTGGGGGGAAACCACTGTTTGGGTGCATGGGAGGGCTCGGAAGGGAAGGACTGCCATTTGAATGCAGACTTAGATGGAATGGTCTGCAGGTGTCACATTGCGTTTGCAGAGCCCCTAATGTACCTAAACAGTAGAAACCCCCCACAAGTGACACTATTTTGGAAAGTAGACCCCCTAAGGAACTTATCTAGATGTGTGGTGAGCGCTTTGACCCACCAAGGGCTTCACAGAAGTTTATAATGGAGAGCCGTAAAAATAAAACAAAAATTTTTTCCCACAAAAATTATTTTTTAGCCCCCAGTTTTGTATTTTCCCGAGGGTAACAGGAGAAATTGGACCCCAAAATTTGTTGTCCAATTTGTCCTGAGTGCGCTGATACCCCACATGTGGGGGGGAACCACTGTTTGGGCGCATGGGAGGGCTCGGAAGGGAAGGCGCTCCATTTGGAATGCAGACTTAGATGGAATGGTCTGCAGGTGTCACATTGATTTGCAGAGCCCCTAATGTACCTAAACAGTAGAAACCCCCCACAAGTGACACCATTTTGGAAACTAGACCCCCTAAGGAACTCATCTAGATGTGTTGTGAGAGCTTTGAACCCCCAAGTGTTTCACTACAGTTTGTAACGCAAAGCCGTGAAAATTAAAAAAAAAATCTTTCCCCCCAAAATTATCTTTTAGCCCCCAGTTTTGTATTTTCCCGAGGGTAAGAGGAGAAATTCGACCCCAAAAGTTGTTGTCCAATTTGTCCTGAGTACGCTGATACCCCATATGTTGGGGGGAACCACCGTTTGGGCGCATGGGAGGGCTCGGAAGGGAAGGAGTGCCATTTGGAATGCAGACTTAGATGGAATGGTCTGCAGGGGTCACATTGCGTTTGCAGAACCCCTAATGTACCTAAACAGTAGAAACCCCCCACAAGTGACCCCATATTGGAAACTAGACCCCCCAGGGAACTTATCTAGATGTGTTGTGAGAACTTTGAACCCCCAAGTGTTTCACTACAGTTTATAACGCAGAGCCGTAAAAATAAAAAATCTTTTTTTTTCCCACAAAAATTATTTTTTAGCCCCCAGTTTTGTATTTTCCCAAGGGTAACTGGAGAAATTGGACCCCAACAGTTATTGTCCTATTTGTCCTGAGTACGCTGATACCCCATATGTTGGGGTAAACCACTGTTTGGGCACACGGGAGAGCTCGGAAGGGAAGAAGCACTGTTTTACTTTTTCAACGCAGAATTGGCTGGAATTGAGATCGGACGCCATGTCGCGTTTGGAGAGCCCCTGATGTGCCTAAACAGTGGAAACCCCCCAATTATAACTGAAACCCTAATCCAAACACACCCCTAACCCTAATTCCAACGGTAACCCTAACCACACCTCTAACCCTGACACACCCCTAACCCTAATCCCAACCCTATTCCCAACTGTAAATGTAATCTAAACCCTAACTGTAACTTTAGCCCCAACCCAAACTGTAGCCCTAGCCCTAACCCTAGCCCTAACCCTAGCCCTAACCCTAGCC
Organism: Ranitomeya imitator; assembly: GCF_032444005.1. NCBI lineage: Eukaryota > Metazoa > Chordata > Amphibia > Anura > Dendrobatidae > Ranitomeya > Ranitomeya imitator. The sequence goes on from NC_091282.1 coordinate 1,227,882,432, forward strand.
CTAACCCTAGCCCTAACCCTAGCCCTAGCCCTAACCCTAGCCCTAACCCTAGCCCTAACCCTAGCCCTAACCCTAACCCTAGCCCTAACCCTAGCCCTAACCCTAACCCTAGCCCTAACCCTAGCCCTAACCCTAGCCCTAACCCTAGCCCTAATGGGAAAATGGAAATAAATACATTTTTTAAATTTTTCCCTAACTAAAGGGGTGATGAAGGGGGGTTTGATTTACTTTTATAGTGGGTTTTTTAGCGGATTTTTATGATTAGCTGCCGTCGCACACTGAAAGACACTTTTTATTGCAAAAAATATTTTTTGCGTTACCACATTTTGAGAGCTATAATTTTTCCATATTTTGGTCCACAGAGTCATGTGAGGTCTTGTTTTTTGCGGGACGAGTTGACGTTTTTATTGGTAACATTTTCGGGCACGTGACATTTTTTGATCGCTTTTTATTCCGATTTTGGTGAGGCAGAATGACCAAAAACCAGCTATTCATGAATTTCTTTTGGGGGAGGCGTTTATACCGTTCCGCGTTTGGTAAAATTGATAAAGCAGTTTTATTCTTCGGGTCAGTACGATTGCAGCGACACCTCATTTATATCATTTTTTTATGTTTTGATAAAAACTATTTTATAGAAAAAATAATTATTTTTGCATCGCTTTATTCTCAGGACTATAACTTTTTTATTTTTTTGCTGATGATGCTGTATGGCAGCTCGTTTTTTGCGGGACAAGATGACGCTTTCAGCGGTACCATGGTTATTTATATCTGTCCTTTTGATCGCATGTTATTCCACTTTTTGTTCGGCGGTATGATAATAAAGCGTTGTTTTTTGCCTCGTGGGGTTAACTAGTGGGCCAGTTTTATAGGTCGGGCCGTTACGGACGCGGCGATACTAAATATATGTACTTTTATTGTTTTTTTTATTTATTTAGATAAAGAAATGTATTTATGGGAATAATATATATATTTTTTTTCATTATTTAGGAATATTTTTTTAAATTTTTTTTTACACATTTGGAAATTTTTTTTAAAACTTTTTTACTTTGTCCCAGGGGGGATGACATCACAGATCGGTGATCTGACAGTGTGCACAGCACTCTGTCAGATCACTGATCTCACTTAGAGCAGTGCAGCCTTCACAGTGCCTGCTCTGAGCAGGCGCTGTGAAGCCACCTCCCTCCTTGCAGGACCCGGATCCGCGGCCATCTTGGATCCGGGTCTGGAGCAGGCAGGGAGGGAGGTAAGACCCTCCCAACAACGCGATCACATCGCGTTGCTGCGGGGGGCTCAGGGAAGCCCGCAGGGAGCCCCCTCCCTGCGCGATGCTTCCCTGCACCGCCGGCACATCGCGATCATCTTTGATCGCGGTGTGCCAGGGGTTAATGGGCCGGGGGCGGTCCGTGACCGCTCCTGGCACATAGTGCCGGATGTCAGCTGCGATAGGCAGCTGACACCCGGCCGCGATCGGCCGCGCTCCCCCCGTGAGCGCCGCCGATTGCGCTGGACGTACTATCTCGTCCGTGGTCATAGGGGCCCACCCCACCTCGACGGGATAGTACATCCGATGTCAGAAAGGGGTTAAGCAGGAGGTGCAAACCTCCATGGCAGCACTTTCCCAGCCCCCAGTGTCGCATCCCCCTCCCCCTAAAAAGAGGAAAATGGCACCTTTTGAAACTGACTCTGACTCGGGCGAAATTCATACCTCAGGATCAGAGGATATTTGGGAGAATGAGGGCTCCACATCCACCCCTAAAGCTGATAGTAAAAAATACTTTTTCTCTTCTGAGGATATGGAAGAGCTTGTTTCCATAGTAAGAAACACCATGGGGGTTGAGGAAGCGGAGGAAAAGCACTCACTTCAGGATGAGATGTTTCTGGGGCTGAAACCCAAAGTAAGAAAGGGTTTCCTGTTCATGAAAATGTCCAAAATCTTATTTTTCATGAGTGGGCTTTCCCAGAAAAAGGCTCTGGCGTCCCTTCAGAATTAAGGAATCGCTTTCCCCTTGAAGGTGACAGTTCTATTTGGGAAGTCCCTAAGGTGGACGTCTAGGTCTCTAAGGTAACCAAAAAGACGTCTCTCCCATTCGAGGACTCTTCCCAAATACAGTAAAAGATCCTATGGATCAAAAGATAGAAAGTCACCTAAAAAAGTTCTGGGAATGCTCTACAAATTTGCTCAAATCAAATATTGCTATCACATGCGTTGCCAGAGCCCTATCTCTTTGGCTTCGTAAGTTGGAGGAACACCTCTCTCGGGACCCCCAGAGAGGAGATCCTGGACTCCCTACCCCTTCTCCAAAGGCAACGAGGTTCTTAGCCGATGCCTCAGGAGAATCTGTTCGAGTGGCAGCAAGGTCTTTAGTTCTCTCTAATTCAGCTAGGAGAGCCCTTTGAAAAATCCTTGAAAAAGCTTCAGATAGGAAGAAATCGCATCCTGAACAGAAAATTGCAAGGAAGCGTTTTTTCGTCCCCCTCATGAACAGTTCTCCCAGAAGGAGTTTAGCGGAAAAAGAAAATCGGGACGGTGGAGCTACCCGAAAGGGGGTAGAGGCAGGAACATCCTGGTCCCTCAACAACAGAAGACCCCTGACAAACAGTGACCCCTGACAAGCAGTCAATATCCACAAACCAGTGGATCCTCCACACCATGCAATTCGGGTTGAAATTGAAATTCGAGAGTCCCCACCCCCCAGTGCCTGAGAATTACCCCATTACAGTCTCCAAATCTTCGGGACTCCTTACTCCTACAAGTACAGGACCTCTTGCGAGAAAAAATAATTTCACAAGTACCTCAGCAGGACATTAGCAGAGGCCATTGCTCTCGCCTATTCCTCATAAGGAAGCCCTCCGGAAAATGCAGGGTGATCATAAATTTAAAACCTCTGAATCAGTTCATCAAATACCGGAGGTTCAAGATTGACAAGATAGATTGACAAGAGTCAATCAGAACGGCAATCCTTCTTATTGGACAAAACTGGGTGATGGCTACGATAGACCTGAGGGACGCCTACTACCATGTTCCGATCCATCCGGATCACAGGAGGTTCCTCAGGTTCGCAGTCTCCCACAACCAGGGGATCACCCATTTCCAGTTTAATGCGTTTCTGTTCGGCGTATCCTCAGCACCGAGAGTTTGCTCAAAGGTCATGAGGGAAGCTGTCATCTTCATCTGTCTTCAGGGAATTTGTTTCTTCCCATACTTTGACAACTTTCTGATCATCGCTCCATCGATATCTCGGCTGAATCGGGATGTGTCAAAAACACTGGAGATACTCGAATCCCTAGGCTGGATCCCGAATCTTCAGAAGTCAGACCTCCATCCTTCCCCAAGGAAAAAATTCCTGGGGGTTCTCTTAGACTCGGAGAAAAGGACGTCCTTCCTTCCCGAAGATCGTCAACACAACCTTCGTTAGAAAATCTCCTGATTCAGACAACATAAGTGTCCTGGGCTCAGGCATATACACGAACCTTCCAAATCCACGTCCTTCTCTACTCACGGAAGTATCGGAATGTTCTGTCCAGGAAGATTCCGCTTCCCGGACACGTGAAGTCGGCCCTCTCATGGTGGTTGAATGGCCGAAACTTGCGGCATGGGGTGAACTGGGATCAGCTTCCCCTGAAAGTACTTTGTACAGATGCCAGCCGAAGAAGTTGGGGAGCCGTGCTGAAGGAAGCATATTTACAGAGACTATGGTCCCCGGACTTAAGATCCAGATCTTCAAACCTGAGAGAACTAAAGGCAGTGGAGGAAGCACTGATAGCCGCTTCATCTCTCATCCAGAACCATCATGTTCTTATCTACTCCGACAACGTAACTACAGAGACCTGCCTCCGACACCAAGGGGGCACGAAATATGCCATCTTGAAACTAATTGCAGCAAGGATACAGTTATATGAAAAAGTTTGGGCACCCCTATTAATCTTAAGCTTAATGTTTTATAAAAATTGTTTTTTTTTGCAACAGCTATTTCAGTTTCATATATCTAATAACTGTTGGACACAGTAATGTTTCTGCCTTGAAATGAGGTTTATTGTACTAACAGAAAATGTGCAATCTGCATTCAAACAAAATTTGACAGGTGCATAAGTATGGGCACCCCACCAGAAAAGTGACATTAATATTTAGCAGATCCTCCTTTTGCAAAAATAACAGCCTCTAGTCGCTTCCTGTAGCTTTTAATGAGTTCCTGGATGAAGGTATTTTTGACCATTCCTCTTTACAAAACAATTCCAGTTCAGTTAAGTCTGATGGTCGCCGAGCATGGACAGCCCTCTTCAAATGATCCCACAGATGTTCAATGATATTCAGGTCTGGGAACTGGGATGGCCATTCCAGAACAGTGTAATTGTTCCTCTGCATGAATGCCTGAGTAGATTTGGAGCAGTGTTTTGGATCATTGTCTTGCTGAAAGATCCATCTCCTGCGTAACTTCAACTTTGTCACTGATTCATGAACATTATTGTCAAGAATCTGCTGATACTGAGAGAAATCCATGCGTCCCTCAACTTTAACAAGACTCCCCGTGCCGGCATTGGCCACACAGCCCCAAAGCATGATGGAACCGCCACCAAATTTTACTGTGGGTATCAAGTGTTTTTCTTGGAATGCTGTGTTTTTTGGCCACATAACGCCTTTTTGTATGACCAAACAACTCAATCTTGGTTTCATCAGTCCACAGCACCATCTTCCAAAAAGTAATTGGCTTCTCCAAATGTGCTTTTGCATACCTCAGCCGACTCTGTTTGTGGCGTGCTTGCAGAAACGGCTTCTTTCGCATCACTCTCCCATACAGCTTCTCCTTGTGCAAAGTGCGTTGTATAGTTGACCGATGCACAGTGACACCATCTGCAGCAAGTTGATGCTGCAGCTCTCCGGAGGTGGTCTGAGGATTGTCCTTGACTGATCTCACCATTCTTCTTCTCTGCCTTTCTGATGTTTTTCTTGGCCTGCCACTTCTGGCCTTAACAAGAACTGTACCTGTGTTCTTCCATTTCCTTACTATGTTCCTCACAGTGGAAATTGACAGGTTAAATCTCTGAGACAGCTTTTTGTATCCTTCCCCTGAACAACTATGTTGAATAATCTTGGTTTTCAGATCATTAGACAGTTGTTTTGAGGAGCCCATGATGCCACTCTTCAGAGGAGATTCAAACAGAAGAACAACTTGCAAGTGGCCACTTTAAGTAGCTTTTCTCATGATTGCATACACCTGGCTATGAAGTTCAAAGCTCAATGAGGTTAGAAAACCAAAAAAAGTGCTTTAGTAAGTCAGTAAAAAGAAGGTAGGAGTATTTTAAACAAGAAAATGATAAGGGTGTCCATACTTATGCATCTGTCAAGTTTTGTTTGAATGCAGATTGCACATTTTCTGTTAGTACAATAAACCTCATTTCAAGGCAGAAACATTACTGTGTCCAACAGTTTTTAGATATATGAAACTGAAATAGCTGTTGCAAAAAAAACAATTTTTATAAAACATTAAGTTTAAGATTAATAGGGGTGCCCAAACTTTTTCATATAACTGTATTTCTCTGGGCAGTGAAACACCTGCTGTCCATCTCAGCAGTACATCTGAAGGTCTCAGGCAACATCCAGGCGGACTTCCTCAGCAGGAAGGACGTCCATCCGGGAGAACGGTGCCTGAACCAAGAGGTCTTCCTTTCCCTAACCTCCAGATGGGGGAATCCGGAGGTTGACTTATTTGCAGATGCCCAAAATACAAAATCAAAAACATATTTCTCCCTTAGTCCTATGTACGGAGCTTGAGGGATAGATGCCTTTGCCCATCCATGGTTTTTCAACCTGGCTTACGCCTTCCCACCAATTCCTATGCTGGCAAAGACACTGCAGAAGATCCGGTCGGACCAGGTCATGACGATCCTAATTGCCCCAATGTGGCCGGGGCGAAGCTGGTACAGCGCCTTGGTAGATATGGCTCAGGAGGGTCCCTTACTTCTGCCTCAAAGGACCGACCTCCTTTTTCAGGGTACCCTACTTTACCCAAACCTCAACAAATTAAACCTTGCGGCTTGGCTACTGAAGCCTGCATCCTAAAACCAAGGAGCCTCTCGAACAAGGCCATCCAGACTCTCCAAAGGAGCAGAAAGCTAGTGACCACTGCCATCTATGGCAAAGTATGGAAGAAGTTCTCTTCCTGGTGTCTTCCCAATGTCCCTGATCCTTTCCACCCCAACATTGCTCAAATCATAGACTTCATCCAGAAGGGATTAGAACTAGGGCTTACCTCAAGCACACTGAAGGTTCAGGTTTCGGCCGTTAGTTCCTTTTTTGACCAGTACCTGGCCAGGCACCGCTGGATCAAAAGGTTTATGACCTCTGCAAGCAGATTACGTCCTAGACTCCCTAGCCGGGTTCCCCCCGGGCTCTAAATTTAGTGCTCAATAGTCTAACTCAGGCCCCTTTTGAACCCTTGTCTTCATTACCCTTTAAAATCCTAACTCTTAAGACGGCCTTCCTTGTGGCAATTACCGCAGCTAGGCACATTGCAGGCCCTGTCTGTACAAGAGCCCTACCTTTCCCTGAACTCTGAAAGTATAGTTTTGCGTCTGGATCCCTCCTTTATGCCCAAAGTTGTCTTGGATTTTCATAGGGGTCAGGATATTGTGTTGCCCTCATTTTGCCCAAATCCTTCCAATGCGAAGGTAGAAAGTTTCCACACTCTGGACGTCCGCCGGGTGGTCCTCCATTACCTGGAACAGTCCAAGGCCTGGAGGATTCACCAGAATCTTTTTATCCAGTTTTCAGGCCAAAGTAAAGGAAGGAAAGCAGTTAAAAGCACAATTGCAAGCTGGATCAGGCAGGCCATCTGCCTTGCATACTTGGCAATGGACCTCTCTCCTCCTATCTTGCTAAAGGCTCACTCAACTCGGTCAGTCGCTACATCATGGGCAGCAAGAGGGAATGCTTCATCTGAGCAGATATGCAGAGCCGCCACCTGGTCTTCTATACATACTTTCACCAGACACTACAGACTAAATTTTGACAGGGATCTAACATTTGGCAGAAGAGTACTGCAAGCTGTGGTCCCTCCCTAAAGAAATCAACATTGGTATAACTCCGAGGTGTCGTGGAAGGTGACTGGAGAAAATAGAATTAGTCTTACCGGTAATTCGGTTTCTAGGAACCTTCCAGGACAAGACTAATTTCCCTCCCCATCTGATATTCCTATTGGATGATTCCTACACTTTGGTGGTAACTATTTATGCTAGTGTGTCCAGAAAAATACTGGAGATAGCAGGAAGGGGAGGGTTATTTAACCTCTTTGTGTTTCCTGTCCCCCATTAGGGAGGGGAGACATTCTCCAAGATGACTGTCGTGCAAGGTTCCTAGAAACCGAATTACCGGTAAGACTAATTCTAACATAGTAACATAGTAACATAGTTAGTAAGGCCGAAAAAAGACATTTGTCCATCCAGTTCAGCCTATATTCCATCATAATAAATACCCAGATCTACGTCCTTCTACAGAACCTAATAATTGTATGATACAATATTGTTCTGCTCCAGGAAGACATCCAGGCCTCTCTTGAACCCCTCGACTGAGTTCGCCATCACCACCTCCTCAGGCAAACAATTCCAGATTCTCACTGCCCTAACAGTAAAGAATCCTCTTCTATGTTGGTGGAAAAACCTTCTCTCCTCCAGACACAAAGAATGCCCCCTTGTGCCCGTCACCTTCCTTGGTATAAACAGATCCTCAGCGAGATATTTGTATTGTCCCCTTATATACTTATACATGGTTATTAGATCGCCCCTCAGTCGTCTTTTTTCTAGACTAAATAATCCTAATTTCGCTAATCTATCTGGGTATTGTAGTTCTCCCATCCCCTTTATTAATTTTGTTGCCCTCCTTTGTACTCTCTCTAGTTCCATTATATCCTTCCTGAGCACCGGTGCCCAAAACTGGACACAGTACTCCATGTGCGGTCTAACAAGGGATTTGTACAGAGGCAGTATAATGCTCTCATCATGTGTATCCAGACCTCTTTTAATGCACCCCATGATCCTGTTTGCCTTGGCAGCTGCTGCCTGGCACTGGCTGCTCCAGGTAAGTTTATCATTAACTAGGATCCCCAAGTCCTTCTCCCTGTCAGATTTACCCAGTGGTTTCCCGTTCAGTGTGTAATGGTGATATTGATTCCCTCTTCCCATGTGTATAACCTTACATTTATCATTGTTAAACCTCATCTGCCACCTTTCAGCCCAAGTTTCCAACTTATCCAGATCCATCTGTAGCAGAATACTATCTTCTCTTGTATTAACTGCTTTACATAGTTTTGTATCATCTGCAAATATCGATATTTTACTGTGTAAACCTTCTACCAGATCATTAATGAATATGCTGAAGAGAACAGGTCCCAATACTGACCCCTGCGGTACCCCACTGGTCACAGCGACCCAGTTAGAGACTATACCATTTATAACCACCCTCTGCTTTCTATCACTAAGCCAGTTACTAACCCATTTACACACATTTTCCCCCAGACCAAGCATTCTCATTTTGTGTACCAACCTCTTGTGCGGCACGATTTATCTTGTGCGGCACGATCTATTTTTTTCCCAAATTTTTTTTGGGGAAAACGGGGGTGAATCTTGTAGTCAGAATGTACTTACAATTAGTGTGGTGGCAGCAGGAGTCCGGCGATTCTTCCGGTGGTCCGACATTACTGTACAGGGCGATGATATCACTTCCATCGCAGGCTGGTGCGGCAGGTTCGGCGGTTCTTGGTGGTGTAGTGGCTTTGGCGACATTTTGTGAAAACTCAGAGCCCCGGCACTTCCATTGCCTCATTGCTGTGGCCTCATGGAAAATGGCCACCGGAGGAGGCGCATACGCAGATTGAGATCTTGGCAAAATCTTAATCTGCGCTTGCACCGCCTTCCGCGGCCATTTTCCCAGAGGCCACAGCATCGAGGCAATGGAAGTGCGGAGACTTTGGGCTTTCACAAAATGTCGCCGGAGCCACCGCACCACCGATAACTGCCGAACCTGTCGCACCAAGCTGGGATGGGAGACCACCGCATCACAGCAATGGATGTGCAGGGGTTCTGGGCTTTCACAAAATGTCGGAGGAGCCCCTGCACCACTGAGCACCACCAGACCTGCCGCATCAGTCTGCGTCATATCATCGCCGGACCACAAAACACCCCATGTGACTCAGCTGGCAGTCCCCCTGGGTAAGCTGAGTTCAGGACTGTAAGACAGACCCCCATTTGATGCATTAATTTTTTCCCTATTTTCCTTCTGAAAATTTGTGGTGTGTCTTATGGTTCAGTGTGTCTTATGGTCCAGTGCGTCTTATAGTCCGAAAAATACGGTATATTATGTTCGAGTCTCTGTGGCTGCATGATTTACAGCTGTTAGACAGCCTGAACACATGTGGGGATTCCCTAACGAATAGGCAGTCCCCACATGTGTTCAGTCTGTCTATCAGTGGCAAATCATGCAGCTGCAGAGACTCAAACATAATATACAAGCATTCCAAATGCTCGGATAACCCCCGAGTGAGCGTTCTCCCTGTTACCAATGTCATAATTTTTCTCAATGGAGGCCGGTTTCTTAGAAAAATATGCATACGGACGCCATTTACCAGGAGATACACCCTGCGACAATACAATCCCAAGTCCTATCTCAGATGTGTAAACTTATACGCTAAATGCCTGAGTGACGTCAAGCTGTATGAGAAAGGGCGCAGATACAAAACATTTTTACAGGGTGTCAAATGCCTCCCTTGCCGGACTTGACCATTTTTAAAAGTCCGTTTCTTTCCTGGTCATATCTGCAAGAGGTTTGGCAACTACCAAAAAGTTTTTAATGAACTTATGGTAGTAGTTGGCGAAACCTCACAAGACTTTTGTAATGCCTTTAAGTTCCACCCGTTGAACTTCAGTTCCTGAGGAGTGAGGACGTAATTTAAAGTAAAGCATACAGGCCTCCCTGAAAACAACAAACTTGTCTCGCCCTCGTGAGAACCTGTCATACAAAGCGATCTTGGGCCCCACCAGGGGATGCCTGGGAGTCGCAGCCCCTAAACCAGATGTGTTTGGGTGCTGAATAAACAGTGCGTAGGTCTCCAGGCTGAGAGTTACTGCAGTCGCCCTGCAAGAGCAGTCGCTGGATCTATGATGGATAAAAAAAATGGTTTGGGGTAGTGTTAATTTCACAGCACTGTTGCAGGATCTCCCCAGGGCTAGGGTCTCTTTTCCCTTTCCCTTAAGCTAGGGGAACCCTAGCTATCCCTGCTCTCAAAATAACTTCTGATGGTGAAGACTCCGGGGCCGCATGCCATGCTGAGCTCCTAAATCAGCTCTTATCATCCCCTCCCCCACCTAGAGAAGTGAGGACTTGTAGTGAATACACCACCATAGCATGATACTACAACCACAATGTTTCACTGTGGGGTTGGTGTTCTTGTGGTGATAAGCTGTGTCGGTTTGGCACCAGACATTGCGTTTACCTTGGTGGCCAAACAGGTCAATTTTGCTCTCATCTGATCACAGCACCTCCCTCCATACATTTGGAGAGTCTCCCACAAGTCTTTTGGGAAACTCAAAATGAGCCTTACACAAATAAATTTTGGCCCCCTCCTCCATACAGATCTTCTCCAGATCTTTGTCTGACTTTCATTTGTTCATTTTCATAGATCTTTTATTCATTATTACTTTTGTCAGATTCAAGTTATTTCTGTGACCATTGTGGGCTTTTCTGTCATTTAACGAGGGGGACCAACAATTTTGAGCATGTGTGTATATGTGTTTATATTATGTGTATGGTGTGTGTGTGTATTATCTGTATATGTGTGTGTGTTTGGAGTGTTTATAGTATGTGTGTGGTGTAAGTTTATTTTCTCTATTATCGCTATCTGTATTTATGGTGTGTATGATATTTGTATGGTGTCCATGTGTATTACCTCTATTACAGTGTGTGCATGATATGTGTATTATGTGTATCTGTGTATTGTGTGTGTATTATTTAATGTGTATTATTTATGTGTGTGATATATACCGTGCTTCACCATTATTTTTTTGCTCAGAAAGATGGGTTAGGTCTCATTTTCAGGGGATTAACTAACAAATAAAGTTGCACTCTGTGGCGCTATAGCATGCAAACATGAAATATATAAAATTGGAATTGCATTGCTGCTGTAGAAAATAGGAAAAAACTAAGATAGCTGGCGCATAAATTGTCCAATTCATGCGTGCCCAACAGCCATGTCAAGGTGATTCTCGTTGCTGGGATCGTCACTTCCAAAAAGAGAACATGTTTGTGCATGTGTGGTAGTGTGTGTATGGTGTCTATACGTGTGTGATGTGTGTGAATGTCTGTTTGATATGAGTGCTTGCATGGCATAAAGAGTATACAAAATACAAAGCACCGTCGTATGGAAGTTCAAAAATCAGAAATAAATATGTCAAAATATCAAACACAAAGACCAAAATTAGGTATAGTAAAATAAATAAATCATTGTAATCATTACATTATGGTAAATAATGAAATTTAACACTATATGCTAATTTTTTGAGAAGGACCTGTACAATCAATTAAAAAGAGTATATGATGGTGCGCGCATATATTATATATATATAAGCATACATTGTATATTAACAAAAAGGGGTATATCAATTGGATCAATTTTGAATAATATGTGCACACATACACAACTAAGAAACAATTCTTTGTGTAAAGAATTATATATATATATATATATATATATATATATATATTTTATATATATATAAAAAAGTATATGCAATTTAAAATAGATGGAATCAATATGTGTACTGTTGTGAATTCTGTTATCGAACTCCCTCCTGTGGTCATGAATGGTACTTCGGCGAGTTCTGTCCATGGACTCCCTCTGGTGGCTGTGAGTGGAGCTGCTGCTTCTGAGGTTCCTTCCACAGGTGACGTAGTTTGTTCTTTGGCTGGCTGCTCTATTTAACTCCACTCAGATCGTTACTCCATGCCAGCTGTCAATGTTCTTGTACTGGTTCAGTTCGCTCTTGGATCTTTCTGGTGACCTGTCTACTCCAGCAGAAGCTAAGTCCCTGCTAGCTAATTATTTGTTCATTGTTTCCTTGTCCAGCTTGCTATCATGATTTTTCCTTGCTAGCTGGAAGCTCTGGGATGCAGAGTGGCACCTCCGCACCGTGAGTCGGTGCGGAGGTCTTTTTGCTCACTCTGCGTGGTCTTTTTGTAGTTTTTTGTGCTGACCGCAAAGTTACCTTTCCTATCCTCAGTCTGTTTAGTAAGTCTGGCCTCCCTTTGCTGAAACCTGTTTCATTTCTGCGTTTGGGACTTTCATCTTTACTCACAGTCAATATATGTAGGGGGCTTCCTTTTCCTTTGGGGAATTTCTCTGAGGCAAGGTAGGCTTTATTTTCTATCTTTAGGGCTAGTTAGCTCTTAGGCTGTGAAGAGGCGTCTAGGTCGTGTTAGGTACGCTCCACGGCTATTTCTAGTTGTTGTGATAGGATTAGGGGTTGCGGTCAGCAGAGTTCCCACTTCCCAGAGCTTGTCCTGTGTGAGTTTAACCATCAGGTCGTTCCGGGTGCTCCTAACCACCAGGTCCATAACAGTGTACTATAAAACAAGCAGTGTGGGCAAACCTAAAGTGCATGTGCAAAAAAAATATACAAATAAGTATATATATTAGTGTATGCATAAAAAATGAATACGGTAATTAATCATATTATGTGCAAAAAAGCAATGTGAAAACAGCACAATATATATATATATATATATATATATATATATATATATATATATTATATGTATGCACACACACGTGCATCACATCTCCATAATTGAGTGCACACACCAAGATCTACATACAAAAATGAAGGATTGTATATACCTGTATGTCCGATATTCCCAAGTACAGCGCACCCCGACGCGCGTTTCGGATATTCCTTTGTCAGCGATGTCAGCTGCTGGCCTCTTATTGGCTGGTGGCTGGCATTGGTATTGCTGTACAGAGCTTGTCTCTGCGTGGCACTACATTTCACCTGAATTTGCGTCCACATTCAACTGAAATAAAAGTTCTGACGTCAGGGGCCCCTGGACCAAGCTCAGTTGTCAAGGGGTCTACAGAGCCTGTGGGGCCACATGAATCTGCGCCAGGGGCCGCATGCAGCCCGCAGGCCACATGTTTGAGACCCCTGGTCTATATGATGTAGGTGTATGACATATGTATAGTGTTGGTATGCTGAGTGTATGGTGTGCATAGTATGTATCTGTGTGTGTGTGATGTGTGTGAGGGTGTATGGCATAGGTATAGTGAGTATAGCGTGTATATAGTGTGTATGTTGTGTATGATATATCTATGTGTGTAAGTGCATGAGGTGTATAGTGTATAAGATATGTCTGTATGTATATAATGAATCTATGTGCTGTGTGTGTATGGCATGTTGTATGATGCATCAGTGGTGTGTGTGTATGATTATTCTGTATGCATTTGTCTACAGCATGTGTGTAGTGTGTGATTGATGTATGTATGATGTATCGATGACGTGTTTAGTGTGTGTTATGTGTGTGTGTGTGTGTATAATATATGATGTGTATATACTATATCTTTATGCGTGTGTGTGCAGTGTGTGTATGATGTGTGTGTCTGGGTCGGCCCCCACCGATCCGGGGTGTACTGGCCTCATCTGGACATTGGGATCTTCTTGAACCGCGCAGGACTCTATGTCCCATGCGGCCGCCCAGATTTCGCTGGATTCCCAACAGTGACCACAGCGAAGGCACTGGCTGGTCTCCTTGAGCTCCAGCACCTCCCAAACCCAGGGGTCCAGGGTTCCTACTCCTGGGCTCAGTAGTTCTCCTCGAGGGGGCTACCCACCAGATTTCACAAAAGCCCTTACACTAATTACATGTGTGTGTAAAAATGGCTGAAGAGCCGCTGCTCACACCATCTGAGCTCACAGACATTTGTGATGACTGTCTTTACAGAATGCCACATGTGTGTATGATGTATCTATGTGCGTGTATGTGTACGACATGTGTACAGTGTGTATGTTGTGTGTATGATGTATCTATGCGTGTATGACGTGTACAGTGTGTCTAAAGAGTATATGATGTATCTTTATGCGTGTTATGTGTATGACATGTGTATAATGTGTGTTTAATGTATCTATATATGTGTGTATGGCATGCGCACAATATGTATATTTTGTGTGTGTATGGTATATCTGTACAGTGTGTGTATGCTGTTTATGTGTGTGTATGACATGTATATAGTGTATGATGTGTATGTATGTGTGTATGGCATGTATACAGTGTGTGTATGATGTTTGTGAGTGTGTGTATGGCATGTGTGCACTGTTTGTATGATGTTTGTGAGTGTGTGTATGGCATGTGTACAGTGTGTATAATATTTGTGTGTGTATGGCATGTGTGCACTGTTTGTATGATGTTTGTGAGTGTGTGTGGCATGTGTACAGATGAGGTTTAACAATGATAAATGTAAGGTTATACACATGGGAAGAGGGAATCAATATCACCATTACACACTGAACGGGAAACCACTGGGTAAATCTGACAGGGAGAAGGACTTGGGGATCCTAGTTAATGATAAACTTACCTGGAGCAGCCAGTGCCAGGCAGCAGCTGCCAAGGCAAACAGGATCATGGGGTGCATTAAAAGAGGTCTGGATACACATGATGAGAGCATTATACTGCCTCTGTACAAATCCCTAGTTAGACCGCACATGGAGTACTGTGTCCAGTTTTGGGCACCGGTGCTCAGGAAGGATATAATGGAACTAGAGAGAGTACAAAGGAGGGCAACAAAATTAATAAAGGGGATGGGAGAACTACAATACCCAGATAGATTAGCGAAATTAGGATTATTTAGTCTAGAAAAAAGACGACTGAGGGGCGATCTAATAACCATGTATAAGTATATAAGGGGACAATACAAATATCTCGCTGAGGATCTGTTTATACCAAGGAAGGTGACGGGCACAAGGGGGCATTCTTTGCGTCTGGAGGAGAGAAGGTTTTTCCACCAACATAGAAGAGGATTCTTTACTGTTAGGGCAGTGAGAATCTGGAATTGCTTGCCTGAGGAGGTGGTGATGGCGAACTCAGTCGAGGGGTTCAAGAGAGGCCTGGATGTCTTCCTGGAGCAGAACAATATTGTATCATACAATTATTAGGTTCTGTAGAAGGACGTAGATCTGGGTATTTATTATAATGGAATATAGGCTGAACTGGATGGACAAATGTCTTTTTTCGGCCTTACTAACTATGTTACTATGTTACTATGTTACAGTGTGTATAATATTTGTGTGTGTATGGCATGTGTGCACTGTTTGTATGATGATTGTGAGTGTGTGTATGGCATGTGTATAGTGTGTGTACAGTGTGTGTATGCTGTTTGTGTGTGTGCATGGCATGTGTACAGTGTGTGTATGATATGTATGTTTGTGTGTATGGCATGTGTACAGTCTGTGTATGCTGTTTGTGTGTGTATGGCTTGTGTACAGTGTGGGTATGATGATTGTGAGTGTATGTATGGCATGTGTATAGTGTGTGTACAGTGTGTGTATGCTGTTTGTGTGTGTGCATGGCATGTGTACAGTGTGTATGCTGTTTGTGTGTGCATGGCATGTGTACAGTGATATGTGTGTATGGCATGTGTACAGTGTGTGTATGCTGTTTGTGTGTGTGTATGGCATGTGTATAGTGTATGCTGTTTGTGTGTGTATGGCATGTGTGCACTGTGGGTATGATGTTTGTGAGTGTGAATGGCATGTGTATTGTGTGTACAGTGTGTGTATGCTGTTTGTGTGTGTGTATGGCATGTGTATAGTGTATGCTGTTTGTGTGTGTATGGCTTGTGTACAGTGTGTATAATGTTTGTGTGTATGGCATGTGTGCACTGTGGGTATGATGTTTGTGAGTGTGTATGGCATGTGTATAGTGTGTGTACAGTGTGTGTATGCTGTTTGTGTGTGTGCATGGCATGTGTACAGTGTGTATAATGTTTGTGTGTGCATGGCATGTGTACAGTGATATGTGTGTGTATGGCATGTGTACAGTGTGTGTATGATGTGTATGTGTGTGTATGGCATGTGTACAGTCTGTGTATGCTGTGTGTGTATGGCATGTGTACAATGTGTATAATGTTTGTGTGTGTATGACATGTGTGCACTGTGGGTATGATGTTTGTGAGTGTATGTATGCCATGTGTATAGTGTGTGCACAGTGTGTGTATGCTGTTTGTGTGTGTGCATGGCATGTGTACAGTGTGTATAATGTTTGTGTGTGCATGGCATGTGTACAGTGATATGTGTGTATGGCATGTGTACAGTCTGTGTATGCTGTTTGTGTGTGTGTATGGCATGTGTATAGTGTATGCTGTTTGTGTGTGTGTATGGCATGTGTACAGTGTGTATAATATTTGTGTGTGTATGGCATGTGTGCACTGTGGGTATGATGTGTGTGTGTGTGTGTGTATGGCATGTGTACAGTGTGTGTACAGTGTGTGTATGTTGTTTGTGTGTGTGCATGGCATGTGTACAGTGATATGTGTGTATGGCATGTGTACAGTCTGTGTATGCTGTTTGTGTGTGTGTATGGCATGTGTATAGTGTATGCTGTTTGTGTGTGTGTATGGCATGTGTACAGTGTGTATAATATTTGTGTGTGTATGGCATGTGTGCACTGTGGGTATGATGTTTGTGAGTGTGTGTATGGCATGTGTACAGTGTGTGTACAGTGTGTGTATGTTGTTTGTGTGTGTGTATGGCATGTGTACAGTGTGTATAACGTTTGTGTGTGTGTATGGCATGTGTACAGTGTAAGTAGAAGATTGTTGTGTTTTTTCACACTAAACCCCACACGTTTCCTGCAGGCTGGGAATACGGCATTACTATCCGACCTGACCGTAAACCCAAGTCCTGGGTTCCTACGGAGAAGATGTATCACACGAACCGCAGGAAGCGCTGGGTCAGACTGCGCAGGAGGGACCCCAAGCAGATCGAGATTCTGAGGAAGGTGAGCTTGCTCCGTTTTTTACGCCACTTCAGTTGCACGTTATCATTATAGCTTTCCGGGTGTTGGAGCAGACGATACATTTCGGGGACGCGGTGACGCCGGGATCGCTCACAATATAATAAATAATTAAGCTTCTTTTCTGCTTCTTTTCTGCTCCGTCTCTTCTGGACAGAAGTTTTTTCTTTCCTTTTTTTGCTGTTCTTTTCGCTGATGATTTCCTACAATCGAGATGAATCGATCAGCAGCACAATCTATTTGACTTTGCTGCAATGTGTCGGTCCAGAAACACATTGAACAAGTCTGTAGGAACCTGTTCACACACCACCAAGAAACTTGAAGACACAAAAGAGCACAGTGAGGTCAAAAATACTCTGTTGTAAAAAAAATCACAGTAATAAGCAAGTGCTAGTCAAAAGATGTAAAAAAACAGGGTATTTAGTTGCTAAGGTTTTTTTTGCAAAAAAATGTATACTAAGCTGCTCCACCAATCGTCCAGGTATACCCATATAGAGCAGTCCTACCTAATGTATATAATCCCTATCTGATGTATTTAAAACAGAGGAGTGACTGTGGGTCATTTGCATTTAAGCTGTTCCATCCTGCATGTCCACATGGATATTCCTTCTCTGAACCCTGCTTATACAGGTACTATACAGATGATCAGGTTAACAGAAAACAGGTTTTAAATACATCAGATAGGGATTATATTCATTAGGTAGGACTGCTCTATATGGGTATACCTTGACGATTGGTGGAGCAGCTTAGTATACATTTTTTTGCAAAAAAACGTAGCAACTAAATACCCTGTTTTTTTTTACATCTTTTGACTAGCACTTGCTTATTACTGTGAATTTTTTACAACAGAGTATTTTTGACCTCACTGTGCTCTTTTGTGTCTGCAATGTGTCGGTGCAGATCACCTGTAGCAGGGAGTCTGGAGATGGGGAACGTGTGGTGTCGGGGCGCTGCCAACAGACGCTCTGCCTGGGTCAGCTCCAGGGCTTTTCGGCAGACTACGTCTTAGTCCAGTTGATCTGATCCCACAATCTGAAGTTCTCTGGGCTGCAGGTTTCCACCGCTAGATGTCAGTGTTGGAGCGCGGTGCAGCGGTGCTCTGCTGGGCTCATAAAACCTTCTATTGAAAGCTGCGAGTAAACAAGCGTGCCGCAGCAGCAGCGCCGGCGGCCAGATGCACTCTTTATAACCTGTAACTGTGAGACGCCATAGTGTGCTGCTCGGAGACCCCTAGGAAGTCTACCACAGGGGGGCTGGCAGCGGACGGTCACCTCTATTGTGCTGCACCCACTGTGCGATGGCGATGTTTCGTGACGGCGACTTCTCACAGACGCTCAAAATTAGGACATTGTGGTGTAAACGCCAAATATTCCTGAGAGCCATATGGTGAATACCGCTCCGAAAAGAAGTCTCCAAAAATGGGCAAAATATTATATGTCGTAGCCATCGATTCGGGACCCCAGGAGCTCACAGTCTGATTGCCCTTCATAGGAGCGTGCGTGAGAGACCCCAGGGGAACATGTAACCCCATCTGTAGGTTCTGACCACACAGGAGAGAGGCCACTGGAAACTGATCAAATTTGTTTAAAATTTCCAAAATTTGGGGAGATTCACTTAGCATGAATCCAATAAAAAGGCATCTGTGAAGGGGGGGATAAAATATAGTGATCTACTTCATTTCCCTCTGCTCGATCCTCCTCGTACCTGGCCGTCCTCCACCGCTGCTCTTCTTCCTCCGGAACTTCCAATAGGCGCCGGCGATAGTGCACGTCGCGCCCCATGTAGCAGTGTGAAGCCTACACAGTGGGGACACTTACATCTTGGCAAGTCCCCATGTCGTAGCAGAGCGGCGAGGTCTTAGAAGAAGCTTCAAGTCCCTAGAGATCTTTTTGAACCCTTATGGAGCAAATTATGAAAAAATAATTATTATATAGATATATAGTCATACATAATTTTTGCATACATTTAAATATACATATTTATATGCAATATAGAATTTATTTTATATATTATATATATTATATTTATTTATACATTACATATAATTATATATATATATTTTGTATGTAAATGTATAATTTATATATTTTATATATTATATACCACAATATATAAATGTATATATATATATATATTATATATATTTTATGTATATATGTTTTATATACAATTTATATATAAAATATCAAACAAAGAATAAAAAGAAAAACAGTAATAAACAATGTACTTAAAAAATTAAAAAGGTATAAAAAACAACATCAATAATTCCGTATAAAATACATCTTTCTGCATTTACATAAAAACATTTCAGGTATCACCATAATAACCGGAGAAATTAAATGAATTAATACAATTGGTGGTGAACATAAACAATATTTATATATAAAATCAATAGACTTTTTTTCTATAGCTGCATGAACAGAACAATTGTAAATTGGAGCCTAATGGAGCCTACAATGAATCCAATTTCTCCAGTGTAAAGGAAGGAAACGTTCGACCACATCAATGAGTGTCGATGCTCGCACACACTGTGTGCCAGAGTAGGACACTTTCCCCGTGACCATCGACGCTCGCACACACTGTCTGCCAGAGTAGGACACTTTCCCCGTGACCATCGACGCTCGCACACACTGTGTGCCAGAGTAGGACACTTTCCCCGTGACCATCGACGCTCGCACACACTGTCTGCCAGAGTAGGACACTTTCCCCGTGACCATCGACGCTCGCACACACTGTGTGCCAGAGTAGGACACTTTCCCCGTGACCATCGACGCTCGCACACACTGTCTGCCAGAGTAGGACACTTTCCCCGTGACCATCGACGCTCGCACACACTGTCTGCTAGCGTAGGACACTTTGCCTGTGACTGTCAAGGCTCGCACACACTCTCTGCTGGCATAGGACACTTTCCCCATGACCGTTGAGGCTTGCACACACTGTCTGCTGGCGTAGGACACTTTCCCCATGACCGTTGAGGCTTGCACACACTGTCTGCTGACGTAGGACACTTTCCACATGACTGTCAAGGCTCGTACACACTACTGGCGTAGGACACTTTCCCTGTGACCGTCAAGGCTTGCACACACTGTCTGCTGGCATAGGACACTTTCCCCGTGACTGCTGAGGCTCGCGCACACTGTCTGCCGGCATAGGACACTTTCCACGTGACCGTTGAGGCTCGCACACACTGCTGGCGTAGGACACTTTCCCTGTGACCGTCGACGCTCAAACACACACACTGTCTGCTGGCGTAGGACACTTTCCCTAGTGACCGTTGACACTCACACACACTGTCTGCTTTCCCCGTGACCGTCGACGCTCGCACACACTGCCAGCATAGGACACTTTCCCTAGGTACCGTCGACGCTCGCACACACTGTCTGCGGTCATACAACACTTTCCCTATGACCGTCGTGTTAACCCCTGACTTTCCTCTTACAGCACAAGCCTGACGAGTCTGAGAGTGAAGGCTGGGAATACGCTTCGCTTTTTGGATGGCGCTTCCATCTAAAGTATCGCAAGACGGACAGCTTCCGCAGACGGAGGTGGAGGCGACGGATGGAGCCCCTGGAGCAGACCGGGGCGGTGGCGGTGTTTGCTTTAGAGGGAGCTCTGGTACGTGGGGGCTGAATATTTTCTTGTTGATGGTAACATTAAAGGGAACCTGTCACCCCGTTTTTTGAGATTGAGCTATAAATACTGTTAAATAGGGCCTGCGCTGTGCGTTACTATAGTGTATGTAGTGTACCCCGATTCCCCACCTATGCTGAGAAATACATTACCAAAGTCGCCGTTTTCGCCTGTCAGTCAGGAGTTTGCATATCGGCTTTGGAAAAATGGCCGCCGCGATCTCTAATGCGCACGCGCGGCATCCCGCGGCCATTTTCCTGAAGCCCCGTGCAGCAGAGCACTCGATCTGCGCACGCGCGGCCCCAGGAAGATGGCCGCCCCCACCGATGCAAGGGATTACAGCGCAGATCGCGCGCTGTGTCTTCACGTGGGCGC
The DNA here is from genome assembly GCF_032444005.1 of Ranitomeya imitator. Classification (NCBI taxonomy): domain Eukaryota; kingdom Metazoa; phylum Chordata; class Amphibia; order Anura; family Dendrobatidae; genus Ranitomeya; species Ranitomeya imitator. The sequence goes on from NC_091282.1 coordinate 1,227,903,481, forward strand.
AGGGAATTCGGACCTTGGACATGCGCACACCACTACGCCACCAACGGAAACCTGGGGAAGAAAAGAGCGCTGTGAACACGCCCACCTGACCAGACCAGCCTGATTGACAGGCGAAAACGGCGACTTTGGTAATGTATTTCTCAGCATAGGTGGGGAATCAGGGTACACTACATACACTATAGGAACACACAGCGCAGGCCCTATCTAACAGTATTTATATCTCAATCTCAAAAAACGGGGTGACAGGTTCCCTTTAAAGAATATACTATTCCCTAAATCAATGATACACGTAAAAATAAAAATAATTTTAATACATCTAATCATAGAAATCTGCTTCCTTCTCCTCCTGGACTGATCGCTCAACATAAAGTGAGTCCACAGTGATTACAGACAGTTGGTGCTCATAAACCTCCATGGAACTTGTCTCCTCCCATCTCCATAGAATTTATAAGCACCAATTGTCGTGTCCTATCTCTGTACAGAATACAGATTTCACCTATGAATGGAGAATGGAGGAGTAATAAGCGATTCATTTGTTTAGCGCAGGAAGCGGCTTTTGGGGATTCCCAGATGACAGGTTGGTGGAGATGCCGGCTGCTCAGCCCTTTTACACCGTGCTCCCAAGTATAAAAATACAGATTTTTTTTCCTGGTGTGATTCTTCACGCAGTAGCGATTTTTCAGATTTTTGTGTTTTTTTGTTTTGCTATATGTTTTATATTTTTTGTATGTGTTTTTCGTGCAGATACGATGGAGAGTTTTTTTTAAAGGCATGATTGTTGTACTGGACTGTGAAGGCTTTAGTCTGCACCGCTGCTCCTGGTATTAATCGTTGTCTGGAACACTGGCGTCATTTCAACAGCGCTGCAGACAATCAGTGAGCAGCTTGTGCTGTCTACTGTACATCGACAGAGCCCAGTTATTGGTTGACATGACGTCAGCACTGCAGACAATCAGTGAGCAGCTTGTGTCATCTACTGTACATCGACAGAGCCCGGTTATTGGTTGACATGACGTCAGCACTGCAGACAATCAGTGAGCAGCTTGTGTCATCTACTGTACATCGGCAGAGCCCGGTTATTGGTTGACATGACGTCAGCACTGCAGACAATCAGTGAGCAGCTTGTGTCATCTACTGTACATCGGCAGAGCCCGGTTATTGGTTGACATGACTTCAGCACTGCAGCCAATCAGTGAGCAGCTTGTGCTGTCTACTGTACATCGGTAGAGCCCGGTTATTGGTTGACATGACGTCAGCACTGCAGCCAATCAGTGAGCAGCTTGTGCCATCTACTGTACATCGGCAGAGCCCGGTTATTGGTTGGCATGATGTCAGCACTGCAGCCAATCAGTGAGCAGCTTGTGCCGTCTACTGTACATCGGCAGAGCCCGGTTATTGGTTGACATGACGTCAGCACTGCAGCCAATCAGTGAGCAGCTTGTGCCGTCTACTGTACATCGGTAGAGCCCGGTTATTGGTTGACATGATGTCAGCACTGCAGCCAATCAGTGAGCAGCTTGTGCCATCTACTGTACATCAGCAGAGCTCGGTTATTGGTTGACATGACGTCAGCACTGCAGACAATCAGTGAGCAGCTTGTGCTGTCTACTGTACATCGGTAGAGCCCGGTTATTGGTTGACATGACGTCAGCACTGCAGCCAATCAGTGATTAGGTTTTGTCGTCTACTGTACATCGGCAGAGCCCGGTTATTGGTTGACATGACGTCAGCACTGCAGCCAATCAGTGATTAGGTTTTGTCGTCTACTGTACATCGGCAGAGCCCTGTTATTGGTTGACATGACGTCAGCACTGCAGCCAATCAGTGATTAGGTTTTGTCGTCTACTGTACATCGGCAGAGCCCGGTTATTGGTTGACATGACGTCAGTACTGCAGCCAATCAGTGAGCAGCTTGTGCTGTCTACTGTACATCGGCAGAGCCCGGTTATTGGTTGACATGACGTCAGCACTGCAGCCAATCAGTGATTAGGTTTTGTCGTCTACTGTACATCGGCAGAGCCCGGTTATTGGTTGACATGACGTCAGTACTGCAGCCAATCAGTGAGCAGCTTGTGCTGTCTACTGTACATCGGCAGAGCCCGGTTATTGGTTGACATGACGTCAGCACTGCAGCCAATCAGTGATTAGGTTTTGTCGTCTACTGTACATCGGCAGAGCCCGGTTATTGGTTGACATGACGTCAGTACTGCAGCCAATCAGTGAGCAGCTTGTGCTGTCTACTGTACATCGGCAGAGCCCGGTTATTGGTTGACATGACGTCAGCACTGCAGCCAATCAGTGAGCAGCTTGTGCCGTCTACTGTACATCAGCAGAGCCCGGTTATTGGTTGACATGACGTCAGCACTGCAGCCAATCAGTGAGCAGCTTGTGCCATCTACTGTACATCGGCAGAGCCCGGTTATTGGTTGACATGACTTCAGCACTGCAGCCAATCAGTTAGCAGCTTGTGCCATCTACTGTACATCGGTAGAGCCCGGTTATTGGTTGACATGACGTCAGCACTGCAGACAATCAGTGAGCAGCTTGTGCCGTCTACTGTACATCGGCAGAGCCCGGTTATTGGTTGACATGACGTCAGCACTGCAGACAATCAGTGAGCAGCTTGTGCCGTCTACTGTACATCGGCAGAGCCCGTTATTGGTTGACATGACGTCAGCACTGCAGACAATCAGTGAGCAGCTTGTGCCGTCTACTGTACATCGGCAGAGCCCGGTTATTGGTTGACATGACGTCAGCACTGCAGACAATCAGTGAGCAGCTTGTGCCATCTACTGTACATCGGTAGAGCCCGGTTATTGGTTGACATGACGTCAGCACTGCAGACAATCAGTGAGCAGCTTGTGCCATCTACTGTACATCGGCAGAGCCCGGTTATTGGTTGACATGACGTCAGCACTGCAGCCAATCAGTGAGCAGCTTGTGCCATCTACTGTACATCGGCAGAGCCCGGTTATTGGTTGACATGACTTCAGCACTGCAGCCAATCAGTGAGCAGCTTGTGCCATCTACTGTACATCGGCAGAGCCCGGTTATTGGTTGACATGACGTCAGCACTGCAGACAATCAGTGAGCAGCTTGTGCCATCTACTGTACATCGGCAGAGCCCGGTTATTGGTTGACATGACTTCAGCACTGCAGCCAATCAGTGAGCAGCTTGTGCCATCTACTGTACATCGGCAGAGCCCGGTTATTGGTTGACATGACGTCAGCACTGCAGCCAATCAGTGAGCAGCTTGTGCCATCTACTGTACATCGGTAGAGCTCGGTTATTGGTTGACATGACGTCAGCACTGCAGACAATCAGTGAGCAGCTTGTGCCATCTACTGTACATCGGCAGAGCCCGGTTATTGGTTGACATGACGTCAGCACTGCAGACAATCAGTGAGCAGCTTGTGCCATCTACTGTACATCGGTAGAGCCCGGTTATTGGTTGACATGACGTCAGCACTGCAGACAATCAGTGAGCAGCTTGTGCCATCTACTGTACATCGGCAGAGCCCGGTTATTGGTTGACATGACTTCAGCACTGCAGACAATCAGTGAGCAGCTTGTGCCATCTACTGTACATCGGCAGAGCCCGGTTATTGGTTGACATGACTTCAGCACTGCAGCCAATAAGAAACCACGGACCATTGGTGGATACTCGGCGATGGACCGGGGGAGGCTGAGTACAGCACAAAGTTTATAGGAAAACCGTTTCTAAAAGGGGACACCACCTTTAGGTTTTCCCATTGTGGACAGATGTGATTTGTAAATAAAAAGAGGTTTTTACTCAAAGGCAGAAGCGGTTCCAGATGTTCTGTTTGCTGTACAGGGGACTAGCTCTCAGTGCTGCACAGACTTGTTCCCGGAAGCAGAGTGGTATATACAACTATATAAGTCACATACCTGAAAAATAAGGAAATAAAGAGAAGAAAAACAAGAAACTCTGCTGCTCGGTATCTCCCCGAGCTTGGTACAAGGGACACATTGTGCAGCAACCATCGAGGGTGAAAAATGAGAAGTCCTAGAAAAGCCTTCACGCCTCAGATTTATTAATCAGCATTATAGACAAGACTAGACCAGACGAAACCCCCGAGGATGATGGATGCTCACTTGTTCCATTGGTTCTTGTGAGGAAAACTAGAGCCAGATCGTGTTCTGTGCATGAGGCCATGTGCATTCCGGTGGCTTCATGGATTCGCCAGGAGGACACGACCTCGGGCCACAATGTGCTGCAGTGTGTAACAGGTCCTTCATCAGGGACCCCTCGTAGAAACCACAAATCCCCACTCATTCCATAGCCCGACGCCTGGGCCAAATAACGGGGATCCTTTACCAAGTAGCATTAAGGGTCCAGGGAAAACAAGGAATGAAAAATATCCTTGGGTCGATCTTCTGAACCTTCTCTCCATACGTCCTGCCAGATCTGGTGATTGCTTCATATCCGTTTCTGCCAGTGTTAGTGGAAAAGGTTATCTCTGGTAAGTCCGCGGGATGGCTGGGATCTGACCGTGGTCTGGCTGGAGTGGAGAAAAAACATTTCCCTCTCTTCGTTTGCTACTTAGTCTGGCTCCGTAACCTCATTCCCTTCTGCTAGGCTTCAAGTAGCAGCTCCGGAGGTTTTGGTGCGAGAAGAAGAAGTTCTCACTTTTTTTTTTTTGTATTGCGGTTTTTCCGATAATTGGGTCAGGTCTGATTTTACAGTAAATCTTGCCTAGACGTTCTTCTGTTAGGTTCAGTTTTACCGGAATAGATATTAGAACGCAAGGAAATCTTACAGAAAAGGAAAAGATGGAATTCGGCACTTGTATGGTCCAAGAAATGGTGGGCACCTGACTGACCTACCCTGGTGGTGATGGCTGGGGACGATTGGTGGAAGCTCCACTATGGCTCAGGTCAGCGTATATAGATTCCCTGGAAAGTTGGAAAATCTCATTGCAGAAAATGAAGCTACAGAATAAGGTAGGGGAGATGCCTGACCAACCTCTTAGGTGACACCAGAGACCATGTTCTCTTCTACTTTTAAGAGGCCTTTTTCCATATGAGCATTGCATGGCCTATAAATCTCCTTTCACCAGCTTGAAGACCACCTTAAGTGGGTTGTCCATTATTGGACAATCCTTTAATAAAGGGACCAGGGAGGTGAGAAAAAAAAATAATACTTACCTTCTAGACATAGGTTCCTCATCTATAGTCAGCGCTACATCTCCCACTGGTTTGTTGCTGATCGGCTGCAGAATTCCATTGAAGACCTCTACTTTGCACTGATGAGGGGCAAGAACTCTGAAACAGTTGTCTACAAAAGGAGGTCTTTTCCTCTTGGAAAAGTGCCTGATTGGGTTTCTTATCCTAAGTATGTGGGAAGGCTCTGTAAAGGGAATTCATCAGCAGGTTTCTGCTATGTAATCTGATGTAGGGGCAGAAACCCTGATCCCAGCGATGTATCACTTAGTTTACTGGGTGCAGCAGTTGTGATACAATCACTTTTCTTCTGCAGATCTAGCAGAGCTCAGAATGCTGAGCTGTATATGACCCCATCCCCACACCACTGATTGGCAGCTTCTTGTGTATTTTGTATAGTGACAGAAAGCAGCCAATCAGCGTTGTGGGCGGAGTTACACAGAGCAGGAAGACTAGGAGGCACTAGACCTCTAGTCCTGTAGTGATGACATCCTTCTGATAAAACACTAATTTCATTGAAATACACAGCCCAGAAAATGACACATCACTGGAATCAAGGTCTGTGCCCCTAACCTTACAGTGTGTGAGATCCAAGCGAACACATTATTTAAAGAGATCAGTAAATGGAAAAATGCACGCAAAAACAAGGCACTTGCGCAACATTTTTTTTGCCAACACTTCTGCAAATACTAAATGCGTGCACTTAGCCTACAACTTAGAGATCACAAGTTGTTTAGGCAAGCCTTCCCAGTGGTAAGCGTTGCCCACCCAGTGGTAAGCGTTGCCCTCCCAGTGGTAAGTGTTGCCCTCCCAGTGGTAAGCGTTGCCCTCCCTGTGGTAAGCGTTGCCCACCCAGTGCTAAGCTTTGCCCTCTCAGTGGTAAGCGTTGCCCTCCCAGTGGTAAGCGTTGCCCACCCAGTGCTAAGCTTTGCCCTCCCAGTGGTAAGCGTTGCCCACCCAGTAGTAAACGTTGCCCTCCCAGTGGTAAGTGTTGCCCACCCAGTGCTAAGCTTTGCCCTCCCAGTGGTAAGCATTGCCCACCCAGTGGTAAGCGTTGCCCACCCAGTGGTAAGCGTTGCCCTCCCAGTGGTAAGTGTTGCCCACCCAGTGCTAAGCTTTGCCCTCCAAGTGGTAAGAGTTGCCCTCCCAGTGGTAAGCGTTGCCCTCTCAGTGGTAAGCGTTGCTCACTCAATGGTAAGCGTTGCCCACCCACTGGTAAGCATTGCCAACTCAGTGGTAAGCGTTGCCCTCCCAGTAGTAAGCGTTGCCCACTCAGTTGTAAGCGTTGCCCTCCCAGTGGTAAGCGTTGCCCACGCAGTGGTAAGCGTTGCCCACCCAGTGGTAAGCATTGCCAACCCAGTGGTAAGCGTTGCCCTCCCAGTGGTAAGCGTTGCCCACTCAATGGTAAGCGTTGCCCACCCAGTGGTAAGCGTTACCCTCCCAGTGGTAAGCGTTACCCTCCCACAGGTAAGCATTGCCCATCCAGTGGTGAGCGTTGCCCTACCAATAGTAAGCGTTGTCCAGTCAGTGGTAAGCATTGCCCTTCCAGTGGTAAGGGTTGCCCTCCCAGTTGTAAGCTTTGCCAACCCAGTGGTAAGCGTTACCCTCCCAGTGGTAAGCATTACCATCCCACGGGTAAGCATTGCCCATCCATTGGTGAGCGTTGCCCTACCAATAGTAAGCGTTGCCCACCCAGTGGTAAGTGTTGCCCTCCCAGTGGTAAGCGTTGCCCTCCCAGTGGTAAGCGTTGCTCTCCCAGTGGTAAGCGTTGCCCATCCAGTAGTAAGCGTTGCTCTCCCAGTGGTAAGCGTTGCTCTCCCAGTGGTAAGCGTTGCCCTCCCAGTGGTAAGCGTTGCCCTCCCAGTGGTAAGCGTTGCCCTCCCAGTGGTAAGCGTTGCCCTCCCAGTGGTAAGCGTTGCCTCCCAGTGGTAAGCGTTGCCCACCCAGTAGTAAGCGTTGCCCTCCCAGTGGTAAGCGTTGCTCTCCCAGTGGTAAGCGTTGCCTCCCAGTGGTAAGCGTTGCCCTCCCAGTGGTAAGCGTTGCCTCCCAGTGGTAAGCGTTGCCCACCCAGTAGTAAGCGTTGCCCACCCAGTAGTAAGCGTTGCCCTCCCAGTGGTAAGCGTTGCTCTCCCAGTGGTAAGCGTTGCCTCCCAGTGGTAAGCGTTGCCCTCCCAGTGGTAAGCGTTGCCTCCCAGTGGTAAGCGTTGCCCACCCAGTAGTAAGCGTTGCCCTCCCAGTGGTAAGCGTTGCTCTCCCAGTGGTAAGCGTTGCCCATCCAGTAGTAAGCGTTGCTCTCCCAGTGGTAAGCGTTGCTCTCCCAGTGGTAAGCGTTGCCCTCCCAGTGGTAAGCGTTGCCCTCCCAGTGGTAAGCGTTGCCCTCCCAGTGGTAAGCGTTGCCTCCCAGTGGTAAGCGTTGCCCACCCAGTAGTAAGCGTTGCCCTCCCAGTGGTAAGCGTTGCTCTCCCAGTGGTAAGCGTTGCCTCCCAGTGGTAAGCGTTGCCCTCCCAGTGATAAGCGTTGCCTCCCAGTGGTAAGCGTTGCCCACCCAGTGGTAAGCGTTGCCCACCCAGTAGTAAGCGTTGCCCTCCCAGTGGTAAGCGTTGCTCTCCCAGTGGTAAGCGTTGCCTCCCAGTGGTAAGCGTTGCCCTCCCAGTGGTAAGCGTTGCCTCCCAGTGGTAAGCGTTGCCCACCCAGTAGTAAGCGTTGCCCTCCCATTGGTAAGCGTTGCTCTCCCAGTGGTAAGCGTTGCCCTCCCAGTGGTAAGCGTTGCCTCCCAGTGGTAAGCGTTGCCCACCCAGTAGTAAGCGTTGCCCTCCCAGTGGTAAGCGTTGCTCTCCCAGTGGTAAGCGTTACCCTCCCAGTGGTAAGCATTACCATCCCACGGGTAAGCATTGCCCATCCATTGGTGAGCGTTGCCCTACCAATAGTAAGCGTTGCCCACCCAGTGGTAAGTGTTGCCCTCCCAGTGGTAAGCGTTGCCCTCCCAGTGGTAAGCGTTGCTCTCCCAGTGGTAAGCGTTGCCCATCCAGTAGTAAGCGTTGCTCTCCCAGTGGTAAGCGTTGCTCTCCCAGTGGTAAGCGTTGCCCTCCCAGTGGTAAGCGTTGCCCTCCCAGTGGTAAGCGTTGCCCTCCCAGTGGTAAGCGTTGCCCTCCCAGTGGTAAGCGTTGCCTCCCAGTGGTAAGCGTTGCCCACCCAGTAGTAAGCGTTGCCCTCCCAGTGGTAAGCGTTGCTCTCCCAGTGGTAAGCGTTGCCTCCCAGTGGTAAGCGTTGCCCTCCCAGTGGTAAGCGTTGCCTCCCAGTGGTAAGCGTTGCCCACCCAGTAGTAAGCGTTGCCCACCCAGTAGTAAGTGTTGCCCTCCCAGTGGTAAGCGTTGCTCTCCCAGTGGTAAGCGTTGCCTCCCAGTGGTAAGCGTTGCCCTCCCAGTGGTAAGCGTTGCCTCCCAGTGGTAAGCGTTGCCCACCCAGTAGTAAGCGTTGCCCTCCCAGTGGTAAGCGTTGCTCTCCCAGTGGTAAGCGTTGCCCATCCAGTAGTAAGCGTTGCTCTCCCAGTGGTAAGCGTTGCTCTCCCAGTGGTAAGCGTTGCCCTCCCAGTGGTAAGCGTTGCCCTCCCAGTGGTAAGCGTTGCCCTCCCAGTGGTAAGCGTTGCCTCCCAGTGGTAAGCGTTGCCCACCCAGTAGTAAGCGTTGCCCTCCCAGTGGTAAGCGTTGCTCTCCCAGTGGTAAGCGTTGCCTCCCAGTGGTAAGCGTTGCCCTCCCAGTGGTAAGCGTTGCCTCCCAGTGGTAAGCGTTGCCCACCCAGTGGTAAGCGTTGCCCACCCAGTAGTAAGCGTTGCCCTCCCAGTGGTAAGCGTTGCTCTCCCAGTGGTAAGCGTTGCCTCCCAGTGGTAAGCGTTGCCCTCCCAGTGGTAAGCGTTGCCTCCCAGTGGTAAGCGTTGCCCACCCAGTAGTAAGCGTTGCCCTCCCAGTGGTAAGCGTTGCTCTCCCAGTGGTAAGCGTTGCCCTCCCAGTGGTAAGCGTTGCCTCCCAGTGGTAAGCGTTGCCCACCCAGTAGTAAGCGTTGCCCTCCCAGTGGTAAGCGTTGCTCTCCCAGTGGTAAGCGTTGCCCATCCAGTAGTAAGCGTTGCTCACATTTCTCCACCCATTTCTACCCGTTTTTTATTATTTCTTCAGTCTTAGATTTCTTTTAATTTGTAATTGTAATTGTAATCGTGTGCCCATCAGTACTTTTCACCAGGCTGCACAGGATCCCGTTGCAGGCAGCAGAGGGTTAACACTCCCAGTCCCGACACTGGAATCCATTGCCTTGTGAACTTCCCGCTAATTGTCCTAATGTTTGTTTTAAAGTCGTTTCCACCGAACCTTCCATAAGCAAATTTTTTTTTTGGTTGGGGGAAAACTCAAACATCCTGCGCTGTTCCACTTCTTGCTGCTTTCTGGTGAACAGTCGAGGATTCTCGTAAGTTACAGTAAGGTACAAAGGCCGACATTAATGAATAATACATAAACCTCGGAGGAACGCTTCCAGCTCTGGAGCCATCATCATCATTAACTTCTGACCCAGGAGCAGCGGCTCGGAGGGATTCTCTCTGCTCCGGGCACGTAAGAGTCTTCTGCTTGTGGATGTGTCACATTTCCTAATTTGCTTACATTGGACAGGCCCTGACGCCCATGATCCTCTCCTCTTGGCCTTATTCTTCATAGTCTCCTTCATTTATTGAACGTTGAACTTTTAACACGGCCCGCCATGCAGCTAAATACATCCCAGCCGGTGTGTGCAGTATATCACAGGCATTATAGCATGAAATCACCCAGAAATTCTTCCTTTCTGCAATCTCGATGACTTATTGGCCGGGCCACACACGGGGCATGGTGGGCCGAGGAGGGATAATGCAGCGCATTGTAACTAGAGTGTGAGCAGTCTTGGCCAGTGGCTTCTTGGCATCGTAGCCGCAGTATTACGTCTCTCTACGGACCGGTCACAGGGTCGGGGGATAAATAAGTTCTTTATGTGTTGACTTTTTTGGTCATAATTGCTTTGCAATCAAGGATGGCAGAATAGGGTCTAAATGATGCCAAGGCGACCACGCATAAGCTCCATTGGAAGCCGCCCAGTCGGCGAGTATTCCGCCATATACCTTCCATGTCTAGAAAATGGAATTGCTCATCTCACTTCATAAGATCATACAGATGAGGAAAAAAGGGATTCTGACTTTCACAAATCTACTGAAAAAAAAAGCAAAAACACACTTATATCACTTTTGATAAATTTGACGCATGCGCCAATGGCCATCACGAATTCTGCCAGAAAGTATGGCAATTGATGTCGGCAAAATAACCTTTTCTGAGAAAAATTCTGAACATAATTCACAATTTTTTAGTATGAGTTAGCCCATTTGATACAGCCGAGAAAGATAAGAGGTGTGAGAAAGTGTCTCTGTTTTGGGTAAGAAAAATCGAGAAGAGGGAAAAAAAATTGGTCATCTCGTACAGCTCTGTTACACAACTCCAGTCCCAAAGAGCCACTAAAAGGTCATGGTTGAAGGATTTCGTTAGTGTTGCACAAGTGATTGAATTATGACCTGAAAAATACTGTCACGATTCCTGCAATCGGTGTGTCTGGATGCAGTGAGTGACAGCTCAACCGTCAAATCTAGGGCAGGGGCGTGCTGAGCCGATACCATGGTGATAGACAGCAAAGCCGTCGAACTGGGGGCTGGGGCATGCTGAACAGTCAGTGTTGTTGAGTAACAGTCCAGCTGCCCAATCATGGTATTTCGTTTTTTTTCCATGTGTCTCCTCCTCGGAGTGATTACCTGGCTATTACCTGGCTTTCTGCCTCCAATTAGTGCCAGTTGTAGCTTTAACACTAGAAGTCCCAGAGAGGGGTCATTTAACCTTTGGAGCTCGAAATTTCTGGAACTTCTAGTGTTTAGCTTGGTGGCGTCTGCATGTCTTGGATCTTGTGCTCAGTCTCAGATCTATCGTTACCCATCCATTGACCTTGTTTCTGACTATCCATTTGCCTAGCCCCTTTATGTTGATCCGCTACCTTCCAGGAATTCTGACCTCAGACCGTGACCTGACTACGAATGGGTCTTACTCCTTTGTTTGTGACAAGTTCTCCCGGTATCTGACCCCAGACCTCTTAACAAGCCAGTCTTATGGCTTTCCTGTGAGTATTGACTCGAATCACAAATAAAAAGAAAATCCTGAAAACCTCATCTGTTGGTGGCTCGTGAAGACTTGGAGTTGGGAAACACTCATACATCAACATCAAAATGAACACAAGCAAAAAACTAAAAAAAAGCCTCTATTTTGTCTGATCATTATCATCTGAAACAGTGGTGTCTTTTTTATGCCAAGACTGTGACAGATTGATCCTACGTAACCCAGTACAATATTTCCTACAGCTCAATGCCAGCGTGCTGCATCATAAGCCAGCTCTGTCTTGTATTAGTAAAGGCATGACTTTTGGAGAAGCACTTGTACATAAGAATAGATAACACAGAACTATAAACCTCTCCACGTATGACCATGAGACTAGAAGGGCTGAACTTGAAAAATATGGTTTTCCAATGGTTGATCAGTCTCTCAATGGCCTCCTTATTGAGGCCAGTGACCCAAGCCACCATGTCGGACAATTTATTAACCAATGGATCATAGTAAACTGTGCACATTAATTGGCCAGTGTTGCATACAAGCCAGAAGCCTTCGGCCAAGTATCTCCTTCTGGTGGTTAGAGAAGCTAGAAATGGGTGAAACTTGACCCAAGTAGATCTATTCCTTCTTCTACAAAGGTTGGAACTTTTGTGAGTTGTGTCCTTGTTGTTTTGATGGACAGAAGTTTGACGAAGCGGTTCCCGTGCTGCTGAAAATGACACCAACGGGCGGTTTTCCTCAAGCTCGCAGTGTTTTGGTCTGTGACCAGATCTATTGAGCTGTCACTCGGCTGACACACCACAAGTTTCCTTTAGACGCCGTGTGATAGTACTTGGACCCGTTCCCCAGGAGTTTTACACTAAGCAGAGGCAGAATTGGTGTGGACCACCTAGGTCTCGTGGCAGCGCTCTCTGGAGCATGTGGAGAACCAGCTGTGTCATGTGTCGCCTCCTCATAATATGTGGAGGTGTCACGTTGACGCCTCACAGAAGGCTCCTCAATGACTTTCCTACTAGCGAGGCTTCAGATTAAATAAACCAGTCACCGGTAAAAGCTTCCGACCCGCCGCAGGGAAAATGTAATCTACATCTTATTATCTCTGATTATTTACTCAAGGAAAACCGCATCCAATGTTCAAACGTCCATCACGTCATAGTCGTTTCCAGAGGACACTGCTTGTAAGAAGGATACGATACAGTGCAGGAAGTGTAGACATGTGTTACACTGCAATGTGCTAAGAAATGTGCCGAACAGTGTGAACTATCAAACAAAATGACCGTATGCACTACTGGTGAGGTGGTGCTAAGGTTAGGTTCCCACACCTTGAATAGTATAATAAAAAGAACCTAGCACTCGACTGGATGCTTTTAGTGCGAATTTTATTGTAGTAGTACCCAAACGTTTCGGTCCTGAATAACGGACCTTCATCAGTAGACTACATGTGACAAAAAATAAATATATAAAATCAACCAAATATGAAAAAAAGAAGTGATAATACAAAACAAAGTATATACATGAAATGTCTGATAAGGGAACAGCATCTACATAAATAATAGGTCAATAGTATAAATAGGGCATGCGCCGAGGAGAGGCACACCGAATATCAAGGCACATTTAAATTCCACTCCGACATTTATAAGAGATAGCCCGAGAACACGAAAAGGGGGAAAGAACCGTACATACCGTACTAGTGTGTAGAATGTGAGACCATACGGTCACAGGGCACTAAAGAAGCAGCGTCTAAGAGAGTCAAGGGAAACCCATAAGAATATTACCAGGGTCTCAAGAGATAGATAAGGGAATGTAGGACATACCTTAGGTTAATGCCGGATATGTGTAACAAGTACTGTGAAAAAATGTAATATATAATATAATATACTATAATGTAATCGGCCGGTAGTATACCAGTGTTTGGGAGAAAGGTCCCAGGTGGCGGTGAGGTTATAATTACCCAGATAGTTACCCAAGTAGGCGGAAGGAGATATATGAAGCTGCCAGCAGACGCGGTGTCCACCGCTCGTCTGTTCTAGGAAGCGGAGAAGCCGCTGTTATGTGGGCGGGGGGCGGGACTAGGCACCGCTAAACGGCCAATCAGCGGCCGCGGGGCTAACCGGAAGTGATGTAGCGTGAAGTGGAGTAGAGAGTGCGCCGGACGCCCGACCTAGACGCAATATCGTCATGGAAACACAGCGGTATACACAAGGGGGCCCGGAGAGAGCATAACAAAGTACAAATCCGAAAAGACACATGCGTAGGGGGACAAAAGGGGAAGGTCCTAGAGAAGAGGGCTCCAGATAGTCACAGAGGGTAGTCAGGTACAGGAGTATCGTGGAACTGAAGTGCCTAAACGGAGATTCTGTGACCGGTGAGAAGTCTCCATGGTGATGGTGCTCCTATATAGCCAGGTGATAGACTTAGTCAAGGTGCGTATAGCAGACAATATCCAGTGTATACGGGTGGTAAGACAAGACCTCAATATAGACGACTCTAGGGGAGAAAGAGAAAGAGTCAATCAACAGGATACAGTATATATATATACATATACTAGCGCATAGTACAATGTTATGAAATTAATAGTAATAATGCAGTCTGTAAAATCCTGTGGAAAAAACAGCAACAACCCGATAGAGCGTTATATAGACATACTATTGATCAGGGACAGGCTTAAAATGATGTGCTTATATCTGTATCAGAGAAAAGAGGCCAAGTCATAATCCCTGTTGAGTCCCAAGGGATGGAGAGTTTCTAACGTATGAATCCAGTACGCCTCCCTCCGTTTGAGACGGGCAACCCGATCACCACCACGACGAATGGGGGGAACGTGTTCAATGACTTGAAATTGTAACTGGGAGATATTATGGCCGCAATTATTGAAATGGAAAGGAATGGGTAGCAATAAATTCTTGCAACGGATCGTGGACTTGTGTTTAGACACACGGTCCCGTACAGCCTGCGTGGTCTCACCGATGTATAAGAGGCCACAAGGACATTTTATCAGGTATATAACCCAGGAAGAGGTACAGGTGAAATAACCTGGAATATTGTATTTTTTACCTGAGCGAGGGTGATGAAAGGAGGAGCCTTTCAGGACATTGTGGCATTGAGAGCAATTGAGGCAGGGAAATGTCCCTGTGCGTGGGCCCTGTAGATAACGTTGGCGTAGAGATGGTGTACTGGGTCCCAAATCTGCCCGTACCAATGAGTCCTTCAGATTAGGTGGGCGCTTGAAGCACGGGAGGAATGGATTTTGGAACTCAACTACATTGGGGTATGCTCTGGACAGAAGATGCCAGTTCTGGCGTATAGATCTATGGAGAATGTATGCGAAGGGGTGATAAGAATGAACAAAAGGAATACGGTTAAGAGCTCTATTGTGACGCGGAGGTGACGGAGCAGCGGCTTTTTCTAAGATAGATGGCGGATAGCCCCGTTGGGCAAATTTCGAGGCCATTTCCTGCAGGCGGACTGGTCTGAGCTCTGTGTTAGATACAATCTTTTTAACCCGTTGAAATTGGGATTTGGGCACCGAGTTTTTAGTGGCTGGAGGGTGGAAGCTTGTGTAGTGTAACAAGCTGTTACGGTCGGTGCTTTTAGTGTATAAGTCGGTGGTGATAGAGCCATCAGATTGGAGTATGACCATGGTATCCAAAAAGTTAATTTGGGAGGTGTTATGCGACATGGTGAAAGAGATACCTGGCCAGGCCGTGTTGAGCCAGTCGAAGAAAGACGCGAGGGCTTCCAACGAGCCCCCCCATATGCAGAAAATATCGTCAATATAACGTTTCCAGACGATAACGTTGTCACAGAAAAGAGGATGAGAGTAGATCAAGCTTTCCCACGCACAGGGACATTTCCCTGCCTCAATTGCTCTCAATGCCACAATGTCCTGAAAGGCTCCTCCTTTCATCACCCTCGCTCAGGTAAAAAATACAATATTCCAGGTTATTTCACCTGTACCTCTTCCTGGGTTATATACCTGATAAAATGTCCTTGTGGCCTCTTATACATCGGTGAGACCACGCAGGCTGTACGGGACCGTGTGTCTAAACACAAGTCCACGATCCGTTGCAAGAATTTATTGCTACCCATTCCTTTCCATTTCAATAATTGCGGCCATAATATCTCCCAGTTACAATTTCAAGTCATTGAACACGTTCCCCCCATTCGTCGTGGTGGTGATCGGGTTGCCCGTCTCAAACGGAGGGAGGCGTACTGGATTCATACGTTAGAAACTCTCCATCCCTTGGGACTCAACAGGGATTATGACTTGGCCTCTTTTCTCTGATACAGATATAAGCACATCATTTTAAGCCTGTCCCTGATCAATAGTATGTCTATATAACGCTCTATCGGGTTGTTGCTGTTTTTTCCACAGGATTTTACAGACTGCATTATTACTATTAATTTCATAACATTGTACCATGCGCTAGTATATGTATATATATATACTGTATCCTGTTGATTGACTCTTTCTCTTTCTCCCCTAGAGTCGTCTATATTGAGGTCTTGTCTTACCACCCGTATACACTGGATATTGTCTGCTATACGCACCTTGACTAAGTCTATCACCTGGCTATATAGGAGCACCATCACCATGGAGACTTCTCACCGGTCACAGAATCTCCGTTTAGGCACTTCAGTTCCACGATACTCCTGTACCTGACTACCCTCTGTGACTATCTGGAGCCCTCTTCTCTAGGACCTTCCCCTTTTGTCCCCCTACGCATGTGTCTTTTCGGATTTGTACTTTGTTATGCTCTCTCCGGGCCCCCTTGTGTATACCGCTGTGTTTCCATGACGATATTGCGTCTAGGTCGGGCGTCCGGCGCACTCTCTACTCCACTTCACGCTACATCACTTCCGGTTAGCCCCGCGGCCGCTGATTGGCCGTTTAGCGGTGCCTAGTCCCGCCCCCCGCCCACATAACAGCGGCTTCTCCGCTTCCTAGAACAGACGAGCGGTGGACACCGCGTCTGCTGGCAGCTTCATATATCTCCTTCCGCCTACTTGGGTAACTATCTGGGTAATTATAACCTCACCGCCACCTGGGACCTTTCTCCCAAACACTGGTATACTACCGGCCGATTACATTATAGTATATTATATTATATATTACATTTTTTCACAGTACTTGTTACACATATCCGGCATTAACCTAAGGTATGTCCTACATTCCCTTATCTATCTCTTGAGACCCTGGTAATATTCTTATGGGTTTCCCTTGACTCTCTTAGACGCTGCTTCTTTAGTGCCCTGTGACCGTATGGTCTCACATTCTACACACTAGTACGGTATGTACGGTTCTTTCCCCCTTTTCGTGTTCTCGGGCTATCTCTTATAAATGTCGGAGTGGAATTTAAATGTGCCTTGATATTCGGTGTGCCTCTCCTCGGCGCATGCCCTATTTATACTATTGACCTATTATTTATGTAGATGCTGTTTCCTTATCAGACATTTCATGTATATACTTTGTTTTGTATTATCACTTCTTTTTTTCATATTTGGTTGATTTTATATATTTATTTTTTGTCACATGTAGTCTACTGATGAAGGTCCGTTATTCAGGACCGAAACGTTTGGGTACTACTACAATAAAATTCGAACAGTGTGAACTGTGAGGGGTTAAGAGTGTATAGTCTAATGACCAGGTCAGTGCAGGTTATTACTGTGCAGTGCCGTCATGTGACCAGGTCAGTGCAGGTTATTACTGTGCAGTGCCGTCATGTGACCAGGTCAGTGGAGGTTATTACTGTGCAGTGCGGTCATGTGACCAGGTCAGTGCAGGTTATTACTGTGCAGTGCCGTCATGTGACCAGGTCAGTGCAGGTTATTACTGTGCAGTGCCGTCATGTGACCAGGTCAGTGCAGGTTATTACTGTGCAGTGCCGTCATGTGATCAGGTCAGTGCAGGTTATTACTGTGCAGTGCCGTCATGTGACCAGGTCAGTGCAGGTTACTAATATGCAATGCGGTCATGTGATCAGGTCAGTACAGGTTACTAATATGCAGTGCGGTCATGTGATCAGGTCAGCGCAGGTTACTAATATGCAGTGCGGTCATGTGACCAGGTCAGTGCAGGTTATTACTGTGCAGTGCCGTCATGTGACCAGGTCAGTGGAGGTTATTACTGTGCAGTGCGGTCATGTGACCAGGTCAGTGCAGGTTATTACTGTGCAGTGCCGTCATGTGACCAGGTCAGTGCAGGTTATTACTGTGCAGTGCCGTCATGTGACCAGGTCAGTGCAGGTTATTACTGTGCAGTGCCGTCATGTGACCAGGTCAGTGCAGGTTATTACTGTGCAGTGCCGTCATGTGACCAGGTCAGTGCAGGTTATTACTGTGCAGTGCCGTCATGTGACCAGGTCAGTGCAGGTTATTACTGTGCAGTGCCGTCATGTGACCAGGTCAGTGCAGGTTATTACTGTGCAGTGCCGTCATGTGACCAGGTCAGTGCAGGTTACTAATATGCAATGCGGTCATGTGATCAGGTCAGTACAGGTTACTAATATGCAGTGCGGTCATGTGATCAGGTCAGCGCAGGTTACTAATATGCAGTGCGGTCATGTGATCAGGTCAGTACAGGTTATTAATATGCAGTGCGGTTATGTGATCAGGTCTGTGCAGGTTATTCCTGTGCAGTGTGGTCATGTGATCAGGTCAGCGCAGGTTACTAATATGCAGTGCGGTCATGTGATCAGGACAGTGCAGGTTACTAATATGCAGTGCGGTCATGTGATCAGGTTAGCGCAGGTTACTAATATGCAGTGTGGTCATGTGATCAGGTTAGCGCAGGTTACTAATATGCAGTGTGGTCATGTGATCAGGACAGTGCAGGTTACTAATATGCAGTGCGGTCATGTGATCAGGTTAGCGCAGGTTACTAATATGCAGTGCGGTCATGTGATCAGGTCAGCGCAGGTTACTAATATGCAGTGTGGTCATGTGATCAGGACAGTGCAGGTTACTAATATGCAGTGCGGTCATGTGATCAGGTTAGCGCAGGTTACTAATATGCAGTGCGGTCATGTGATCAGGTCAGCGCAGGTTACTAATATGCAGTGTGGTCATGTGATCAGGACAGTGCAGGTTACTAATATGCAGTGTGGTCATGTGATCAGGTTAGCGCAGGTTACTAATATGCAGTGCGGTCATGTGATCAGGTCAGCGCAGGTTACTAATATGCAGTGTGGTCATGTGATCAGGACAGTGCAGGTTACTAATATGCAGTGCCGTCATGTGACCAGGTCAGTGGAGGTTATTACTGTGCAGTGCGGTCATGTGACCAGGTCAGTGCAGGTTATTAATGTGCAGTGCCGTCATGTGACCAGGTCAGTGCAGGTTATTACTGTGCAGTGCCGTCATGTGACCAGGTCAGTGCAGGTTATTACTGTGCAGTGCCGTCATGTGACCAGGTCAGTGCAGGTTATTACTGTGCAGTGCCGTCATGTGACCAGGTCAGTGCAGGTTATTACTGTGCAGTGCCGTCATGTGACCAGGTCAGTGCAGGTTATTACTGTGCAGTGCCGTCATGTGACCAGGTCAGTGCAGGTTATTACTGTGCAGTGCCGTCATGTGACCAGGTCAGTGCAGGTTACTAATATGCAATGCGGTCATGTGATCAGGTCAGTACAGGTTACTAATATGCAGTGCGGTCATGTGATCAGGTCAGCGCAGGTTACTAATATGCAGTGCGGTCATGTGATCAGGTCAGCGCAGGTTACTAATATGCAGTGCGGTCATGTGATCAGGTCAGTACAGGTTATTAATATGCAGTGCGGTTATGTGATCAGGTCTGTGCAGGTTATTCCTGTGCAGTGTGGTCATGTGATCAGGTCAGCGCAGGTTACTAATATGCAGTGCGGTCATGTGATCAGGACAGTGCAGGTTACTAATATGCAGTGCGGTCATGTGATCAGGTTAGCGCAGGTTACTAATATGCAGTGTGGTCATGTGATCAGGTTAGCGCAGGTTACTAATATGCAGTGCGGTCATGTGATCAGGTTAGCGCAGGTTACTAATATGCAGTGCGGTCATGTGATCAGGTCAGCGCAGGTTACTAATATGCAGTGTGGTCATGTGATCAGGACAGTGCAGGTTACTAATATGCAGTGTGGTCATGTGATCAGGACAGTGCAGGTTACTAATATGCAGTGCGGTCATGTGATCAGGTTAGCGCAGGTTACTAATATGCAGTGCGGTCATGTGATCAGGTCAGCGCAGGTTACTAATATGCAGTGTGGTCATGTGATCAGGACAGTGCAGGTTACTAATATGCAGTGTGGTCATGTGATCAGGACAGTGCAGGTTATTACTGTGCAGTGTGGTCATGTGATCAGGTCAGCGCAGGTTACTAATATGCAGTGCGGTCATGTGATCAGGACAGTGCAGGTTATTACTGTGCAGTGTGGTCATGTGATCAGGACAGTGCAGGTTATTACTGTGCAGTGCGGTCATGTGATCAGGTCAGCGCAGGTTACTAATATGCAGTGCGGTCATGTGATCAGGACAGTGCAGGTTATTACTGTGCAGTGCGGTCATGTGATCAGGTCAGCGCAGGTTACTAATATGCAGTGCGGTCATGTGATCAGGACAGTGCAGGTTATTACTGTGCAGTGTGGTCATGTGATCAGGTCAGCGCAGGTTACTAATATGCAGTGCGGTCATGTGATCAGGACAGTGCAGGTTATTACTGTGCAGTGTGGTCATGTGATCAGGTCAGCGCAGGTTACTAATATGCAGTGTGGTCATGTGATCAGGTCAGCGCAGGTTACTAATATGCAGTGCGGTCATGTGATCAGGTCAGCGCAGGTTACTAATATGCAGTGCGGTCATGTGATCAGGTCAGCGCAGGTTACTAATATGCAGTGCGGTCATGTGATCAGGTCAGCGCAGGTTACTAATATGCAGTGCGGTCATGTGATCAGGACAGTGCAGGTTATTACTGTGCAGTGTGGTCATGTGATCAGGTCAGCGCAGGTTACTAATATGCAGTGCGGTCATGTGATCAGGACAGTGCAGGTTATTACTGTGCAGTGTGGTCATGTGATCAGGTCAGCGCAGGTTATTACTGTGCAGTGTGGTCATGTGATCAGGTCAGCGCAGGTTACTAATATGCAGTGCGGTCATGTGATCAGGTCAGCGCAGGTTACTAATATGCAGTGTGGTCATGTGATCAGGACAGTGCAGGTTACTAATATGCAGTGCGGTCATGTGATCACCTGAACTAGTAATTGTTGTTTTTTTCTTTTATAGGGTGGAGTAACTGACGACAGAAGTGATGATGGAAGAAGCAGCGGCGCCCTCAGTTTAGGGGTGAACCGGCCCACCATATCCTGCATTTATGATTGTCAGTGCAGTTTTTGTGTAACTTTTTTATGGCTTTTTAATTTTTTAACTAAAAAAAATTGGAAATGATCCAACGTGTTTCTTCTGTTATTATGCAGTGAACGGGTTCTGTGTTCTATAATCTGCTGCTCCGTCTCTCCCCTTACAGATGGGAACCGCTACCATTTACGCTGCTATCTCTACCAAGCCCGAAACCTCGTCCCTATGGACAATGACAGCTTCTCAGGTGAGACATGGAAATCACAATGTGCTCTTACACTAATACACATGCGGTATATATGGATCCATCTGTGCCCGTATCACCCACCTATCAATCATCACCCCTCCAGTGATGCCCGCCAGGCTCCATCTACCCTCCAGCTTGGACCCGTCCTGTACTTCCAGGAACCCTCGTCCGTCCTGCAGTGTCTCTGACAGCTGATTCCTGCCAGCAGAACTGTGCTGTGTCTATAGCTGAGCTTCTCCTGTGGGGGATAATGTCACAGACAGGGTGTGAGTGTGTGCTGGGAACTAAGAGGAGGGATATACTGCTGGATAGACTATATACAGAGGCTGAGAGGAGAGATGGACCACATGATGGGGCTCTATATAGAGGGGACGCAAGGAGCAACGTACTGCAAAAAGGGCTGTATACAGGGCTGAGAGGAGAGATGGACCACAAGAGAGGGCTCTATATAGAGGGGACGCAAGGAGCAACGTACTGCAGAAAGGGCTCTATACAGGGGCTGAGAGGAGAGATGGACCACAAGAGAGGGCTCTATATAGAGGGGACGCAAGGAGCAACGTACTGCAGAAAGGGCTGTATACAGGGGCTGAGAGGAGAGATGGACCACAAGATGGGGCTCTATATAGAGGGGATGCAAGGAGCAACGTACTGCAGAAAGGGCTGTATACAGGGGCTGAGAGGAGAGATGGATCACAAGATTGGGCTCTATATAGAGGGGATGCAAGGAGCAACATACTGCAGAAAGGGCTGTATACAGGGGCTGAGAGGAGAGGTGGATCACAAGATGGGTCTCTATATAGAGGGGACGCAAGGAGAAACGTACTGCAGAAAGGGCTGTATACAGGGGCTGAGAGGAGAGATGGACCACAAGAGAGGGCTCTATATAGAGGGGACGCAAGGAGCAACGTACTGCAGAAAGGGCTGTATACAGGGGCTGAGAGGAGAGATGGACCACAAGATGGGGCTCTATATAGAGGGGATGCAAGGAGCAACGTACTGCAGAAAGGGCTGTATACAGGGGCTGAGAGGAGAGATGGATCACAAGATTGGGCTCTATATAGAGGGGATGCAAGGAGCAACATACTGCAGAAAGGGCTGTATACAGGGGCTGAGAGGAGAGGTGGATCACAAGATGGGTCTCTATATAGAGGGGACGCAAGGAGCAACGTACTGCAGAAAGGGCTGTATACAGGGGCTGAGAGGAGAGATGGACCACAAGAGAGGGCTCTATATAGAGGGGATGCAAGGAGCAACGTTCTGCAGAAAAGGCTGTATACATTGGCTGATAGGAGTGATGGACCACAAGATGGGGCTCTATATAGAGGGGGACGCAAGGAGCAACGTACTGCAGAAAGGGCTGTATACAGGGGCTGAGAGGAGAGATGGACCACAAGATGGGGCTCTATATAGAGGGAACGCAAGGAGCAACGTACTGCAGAAAGGGCTGTATACAGGGGCTGAGAGGAGAGATGGACCGCAAGATGGGGCTCTATATAGAGGGGACGCAAGGAGGAACGTACTGCAGAAAGGGCTGTATACAGGGGTTGTGTACATACGTTACATTACTGATCCTGAGTTACATCCTGTAGATCTTTTATTATAAAAATGAAAAACATAAACATAATAATAACTGAAACATAACAAGAATGTCAGCTATAAAATAATCAGTATAATGAGCACTGGTCCAGCCAATCAGTCTCTCCTCACACACACATTATGTATACAGAATAATAACTCCTAGTCCTTACACCTTCTGGTCCGGTCACCAAACAAAATAATAACCACAAACAAATAAAATAAACGATAGCAAACAAAAACTATATAATAAGCCTTTTTGTATACACATATATTTATATACATAAACACACAAACTATACTAATATATACAAACTAAGCTAATCACCACCGCACACTCAAGCCCCCCATTTCCCACCCCCCGCACTGACCTGAAAGCTGGTCCTGCGTCTCATGCCTCAGTCCATGTCCAACGTCCATAGGCCAGATCAGGCAGTGCCAGTTCTTCCCCCAAACAACCCAGTATCCCATAGTCCCACAAGATAATCCCACCTCCCCCCTTTTCCCACCACCCAACCTAACACCTACATCCAAATCTATATCCCTATATACAATATATACAGCAGCACATGAGTCGCCTCAAGGGCCAGGGGTTACTCGATACCGGGCCCTGCGGTTCACAGCGGGATGTCACAATGGCTGCGACCCGGTCCGTGGCCCAGGGCGCCCATGTAAAAGGGAAAGGTCTTTAAAGGGATAGAGTTTATGTTCGTG
The DNA here is from genome assembly GCF_032444005.1 of Ranitomeya imitator. Classification (NCBI taxonomy): domain Eukaryota; kingdom Metazoa; phylum Chordata; class Amphibia; order Anura; family Dendrobatidae; genus Ranitomeya; species Ranitomeya imitator. The sequence continues at coordinate 1,227,926,684 of NC_091282.1, forward strand.
ACAGCACCTGTGGTATTCGGTCAGGGTGACCGACGCTGCTTTAGGGGTCCACTGGGTGATGTTATGGCAGCTAGATGGTATACCTTCCCACGGGTGAAGTATATCCCCAGGGCTCCCGGTGTGTAGATGGTGAATGGCGAGTGGCGCAGAGAAGAACGAGGACACAGGGTTGCAGCCACCGTGACATCTCCTGTGAACCGCAGGGCCCGGTACCGAGTGACCCCTAGCCCTTGGGGCGACTCACACACGCTACAATAATTAAAAATCAAAAGGCCCAAGTTGGGCCCCTGCAGCCCTACATTAGGGTTGAGCAAAATGGGTCGTTCATTTTCATAAGTCGCCGACTTGGCAAAGTCGGGTTTCATGAAACCCGACCCGACCCCTGTGTGGGGTCGGCCATGCGGTACGCGACTTTCGCGCCAAAGTTGCGTTTCAATGATGCGAAAAGCGCCATTTCTCAGCCAATGAAGGTAAACGCAGAGTGTGGGCAGCGTGATGACATAGGTCCTGGTCCCCACCATCTTAGAGAAGGACATTGCAGTGATTGGCTTGCTGTCTGCGGCGTCACAGGGGCTATAAAGAGGCGTTCCCGCCAACCGCCATCTTACTACTGCTGATCTGAGCATAGGGAGAGGTTGCTGCCGCTTCGTCAGAAGCAGGGATAGCGTTAGGCAGGGTCCATTAACCCCCAAACCGCTTGTGCTGTAGCGATTTCCACTGTCCAACACCACCTTTTGTTTGCAGGGACAGTGGAAGCTACATTTTTTTTTCCTCAGCGCTGTAGCTCATTGGGCTGCCCTAGAAGGCTCCCTGATAGCTGCATTGCTGTGTGTACGCCGCTGTGCAAACCAACTGCTTTTTTCAAAGCACAAATCCTGTTGCTCCTTCCTTTCTGCACAGCTTTCTTGTTTGTTTGTCCACACTTTTGACTTTTTTTGTGCAGCAGTCCACTCCTTGTTATTGCTGCCTGCCATACATTGCTGAGATTACTGCAGGGAGATAGTAATTGTAGGACAGTCCCTTTTTTTTTGTTTCGTTATATCTCTTCAAGCCACTTTCTGCCACAGAAAATATACTCTAATACAGTGGCCCAGATTTATTCACTAGTCTCCCTGAAGGAAAAAAAAAAAGGTGCAGATTAAAATTGGCAAATCTGTATCAGTGGCAGTCCTGTGTGTGGCATCTGTGTCTCATTTTCTGGCACAGAAAACATACAGTCTAACAGTGGGCCTGATTTCTTGCCAATTCTCCCATAAATAAAAAAAAAATAGTGGGAGATTAAGATTGGCAATTTTGCCTCAGTGCCAGTGCTGTGTGTGGCATCTGTCTCTAATTGTGTGCCACATTAAACCTAGTGTGTAATACTGGGCCAGATTTCTTTTAAATTCTCCCTGAAAAAAAAAAAAGTAGTGGGAGATTAAGATTGGCATTTCTGCTTCAGTGCCACTCCTGTGTGTGCCACCTGTCTCAAATTTTGCGCCACATTGAACCTAGTGTGTAATACTGGGCCAGATTTCTTTTCAATTCTCCCTGAAAAAATAAAAATAGTGGGAGATTAAGATTGGCATTTCTGCCTCATTGCCAGTGCTGTGTGTGCCACCTGTCTCAAATTTTGAGCCACATTAAACCTAGTGTGTAATACTGGGGCAGATTTCTTTTCAATTCTCCCTGGGAAAAAAAAATAGTGGGAGATTAAGATTGGCATTTCTGCTTCAGTGCCACTCCTGTGTGTGCCACCTGTCTCAAATTTTGTGCCACATTAAACCTAGTGTGTAATACTGGGCCAGATTTCTTTTAAATTCTCAATGAAAAAAAAAAAGTAGTGGGAGATTAAGATTGGCATTTCTGCTTCAGTGCCACTCCTGTGTGTGCCACCTGTCTCAAATTGTGTGCCACATTAAACCTAGTGTGTAATACTGGGCCAGATTTCTTTTAAATTCTCCCTGAAAAAAAAAATAGTGGGAGATTAAGATTGGCATTTCTGCTTCAGTGCCATTCCTGTGTGTGCCACCTGTCTCAAATTTTGTGCCACATTAAACCTAGTGTGTAATACTGGGCCAGATTTCTTTTAAATTCTCCCTGAAAAAAAAAAAATAGTGGGAGATTAAGATTGGCATTTCTGCTTCGGTGCCAGTCCTGTGTGTGCCACCTGTCTCTAATTTTGTGCCACAGAAAACCTAGTGTGTAACACTGGGCCAGATTTCTTTTAAATTCTCCCTGGAAAAAAAACAAATAGTGGGAGATTAAGATTGGCAATTCTGCCTCAGTGCCAGTGCTGTGTGTGGCATCTGTCTCTAATTTTGTGCCACAGAACATATACTGTATAAGAGTGGGCCACATTTCTTCAAAATTGTCCCAGAAAAAATAAAAACGGGGAGATTTTAATTGGTAGTGTCTGCATCAGCGTCAGTCCTGTTAGTGGCATATCTGTCTGCCACTGAAGCTGTGTACTGTTATACATTGGGCCTGATTTTCCCTGCAGTCTCACCCACCTATAAAGGGATATATAAATCCAACAGAAGTTTTAGTTCACCTTGTAACTGGTTTTACAGTAACAAATACCGTTAGTTTGGTTACGTTTTTCAAACAATGAGGAAGTCTGGTGGAAGAGGTCGTGGCCGTGGGCGGTCATTGCCAGCTGGTAATGATGATAGTGGTGTGGAGCATCAGTTGGTCGTGGGAAAAGCAATATAGCACCTAAGTCTCGAGTTGTTGAGCCAGGTTCGTCGTCTGGCTACACAAGGCCTCGAACGCTCCCTTTTCTGGGAGTAGGAAAACTGCTTTTAAAGCCGGAGCAGCAAGAACAAGTTTTGGCTTTCCTTGCTGACTCAGCCTCTAGCTCTTTCACCTCCTCTTCTGAAACTGCTAAATGTAAAAGCAGCGCGTCGTTAGTGGATGTTCACGGTCAGGGACAAGTCGCTTCCTTGTCCTCTTCAGCAAAAACAACAACAGAGAAGGATGCGTCAGGCGACACAACGGGTTACTCCATGGAGCTCTTTACACATACCGTTCCTGGGTTAGAAAGTGAAACAGTTAACAGGCCATGCCCATTACAAGTTGAATCGGACATGGAGTGCACTGATGCACAGCCACAGCCAGACTACTATGCTGTTCCTTTGACTCAGACCAGAACATTGCCCTCGCAGTGTACTGATCCAGAATCAGACCCTGATGAGACTATGGTGCCCCGTCACGAACGCTATACCACCGGCTTACACGGTGACACAGACGAAGTTGCACATGAGATAGAAGAGGAGGTCATAGATGACCCAGTTGTTGACCCCGATTGGCAGCCATTGGGGGAACAGGGTGCAGGCGGCAGTAGCTCTGAAGCGGAGGAGGAGGAGCCGCAGAAGGCATCAACATCGCAACAGGTTCCATCTGCCAGGCCCGTATCTGGCCAAAAACGCGTGGCAAAACCAAAACCAGTTGTAGGACAGCGTGGCCATCCGGTTAAAGAAGCTCAGTCTGCAATGCCTGAAAAGGTATCCGATGCTAGAAAGAGTGCAGTCTGGCATTTTTTTTAAACAACATCCAAATGATCAGCGCAAAGTCATCTGTCAAAAATGTTCAACTACCTTAAGCAGAGGTCAGAATCTTAAAAGTCTAAATACAAGTTGCATGCGTAGACATTTAACCACCATGCATTTGCAAGCCTGGACTCACTACCAAACGTCCCTTAAGGTTGTAGCACCCTCGGCCAATGAAGCTAGTCAGCAACGCTACATCCCTTCCCTCACTGTAAGCCCACCATTTCCCGCACCACCTGCAGTAAATGTGCAGATTTCGTCGCCAGGCCAAAGCAGTCAGGGAATCACCAGTTTCGTAGTAGGAAACACTGCATGTAGGGCACCAGCAAGAATACCATCTCCAACCCTCTCTCAGTCTGCCATGTCCACCGGCACCCCCGCTAGTTCCACCATCTGCAGCTCTCCAGTCCAGCTCACCCTACATGAGACTCTTGTTAGGAAAAGGAAGTACTCATCCTCGCATCCGCGTACACAGGGTTTGAACGCCCACATTGCTAGACTAATCTCATTAGAGATGATGCCCTACCGGTTAGTTGAAAGCAAAGCTTTCAAAGCCCTGATGGACTACGCTGAACAACGCTACGAGCTACCCAGTCGACACTTCTTTTCGAGAAAAGCCATCCCAGCTCTCCACCAGCATGTAAAAGACCGCATCGTCCATGCACTCAGGCAATCTGTGAGTACAAAGGTGCACCTGACAACAGATGCATGGACCAGTAGGCATGGCCAGGGACGTTACGTGTCCATCACGGCACACTGGGTTAATGTGGTGGATGCAGGGTCCACAGGGGACAGCAATATTGGGACAGTTCTGCCTAGCCCACGGTCTAGGAAACAGTTGGCTATAGCCGTTCGCCCCCCCTCCTCCTCCTCCTTGTCCTCCTGCAGAAGCGAGAGCTCGTCCACAGACCGCAGTCGCACGAGCACTCCATCCGCAGCTGCCACTGTTGCACATGAGGTGTCCCATTATGGGACAGCTAGTGGCAAGCGTCAGCAGGCTGTATTGGCAATGAAGTGTTTGGGCGACAACAGACACACCGCGGAAGTTCTGTCCGAGTTCTTGCAGAAAGAAACTCAGTCATGGCTGGGCACTGTACATCTTGAGGCAGGCAAGGTAGTGAGTGATAACGGAAGGAATTTTATGGCTGCCATAGCCCTTTCCCAACTGAAACACAATCCTTGCCTGGATCACACCTTAAACCTGGTGGTGCAGTGCTTCCTGAAAAGTTATCCGGGGTTACCCGACCTGCTCCTCAAAGTGCGCAGACTTTGCACGCATATCCGCCGTTCGCCCGTACACTCCAGTATGCAGAACCATCAGCGGTCTTTGAACCTTCCCCAGCATCGCCTAATCATCGACGTTGCAACAAGGTTGAACTCCACACTGCACATGCTTCAGAGGCTGTGCGAACAGAGGCGTGCTGTTATGTATTTGTGGGAGGATACACATACACGGGCAGGCAGTTGGATGGCAGACATGGAGTTGTCAGGTGTGCAGTGGTCAAAGGTACAAGACCTGTGTCAAGTCCTTCAGTGTTTTGAGGAATGCACACGGCTGGTTAGTGCAGACAACACCATAATAAGCATGAGCATCCCCCTAATGCGTCTGCTGATGCAAAGTTTGACGCACATAAAGGAGCAGGCGTCTGCAGCAGAGGAAGAGGAAAGCCTTGATGACAGTCAGCCATTGTCTGGTCAGGGCAGTGTAAAGGACGAGGTAGCGGGCGAACAGGAGGAGGAGGACGAGGGGGATGATGTGGATGAGTATTTTTTTAATGAGGAAGATTCTCCGGGGCCAATGGAAATTGGTGGCGTGGCAAGGCCGGGTTCAGGTTTTTTGAGGGAGACAAGTGACGTAGATTTGCCTGAAACTGCCCCTCAACCCAGCACAACCGCAGATTTGACAACTGGAACTTTGGCCCACATGGCGGATTATGCCTTACGTATCCTCAAAATGGACCCACGCATTATTAAAATGATGACCGATGACGATTACTGCTTGGCCTGCCTCCTTGATCCTCGCTATAAAGGCAAATTGCAAAATATCATGCCACATGAGAACCTCGAACAAATATTAGCAACCAAACAAGCAACTCTTGTAGACCGTTTGATTCAGGCATTCCCAGCACACAGCGCCGGTGATGGTTCTCACACGAGCTGCAGGGGGAGCAGACCAGAGGTGTTAGAGGTGCACAAATCAGAAGTGGCGTTGGACAGAGGGGTTTTCTGACCAGGTTGTGGAGGGATTTTGCTATGACCGCAGACAGGACAGGTACTGCAGCATCAATTCAAAGTGACAGGAGACAACATTTGTCCAGTATGGTTACTAACTATTTTTCATCCCTTATCGATGTTCTCCCTCAACCGTCATTCCCATTTGATTACTGGGCATCCAAAATAGACACCTGGCCAGAATTGGCAGAATATGCATTGCAGGACCTTGCTTGCCCGGCAGCTAGTGTCCTATCAGAAAGAGTATTCAGTGCTGCAGGTTCAATATTAACCGAAAAAAGGACTCGTCTGGCTACCAAAAATGTTGATGATCTAACCTTCATTAAAATGAACCACTCATGGATTTCGAATTATTTTGCCCCACCTTTCCCGGCTGACACCTAGCTTTCCTATAAAAAGGTCTTGCTTGTGGACTGGTCTTACTGACCAATCTCTTAATCTGCAGCAGCTGTTTGTCCAGCATACGACATGTTTACACCTCCCTAAATGCGCTAACTCCCCCCATGGGGCCGTGGTCTCGCCACTTGGCGCAAGCACCCGTGAGAGTGCTGTTTGTCTGAAGAGGTGGGTGTGCCCGCTTTTGGCCGACGGCACTGCCACTGGGTCCCTCATAGTACAATAAAGTGTCTCTGGCGGTGGTGGCGCGCAACCAACGTCAGACACACCGTTGTAACATGAAGGGCCCTGGGCCTGTACCGCCGGCCACAAGAGAGTTTCCCCCCCCCAGCTCAAACAGTGCTCTACCACTTGCAAAATTATCTCTCACAGCTCCACCAATGTTTAGTCTATATGCCGACATCCTTCAATGCCTGGTACTGACAATACCAATTTGTTGACATGTATGATGCTAGGTAAAATAGTCAGGGTCAGTGTCCTATATTGACACCAGTAAATACTTAGCGGCGCCAAATTACTATGTCTGAAGCTCAGCAGAGGAACCCACCCCTGTACCTAAGTATGCCACCCTTTTTTTTTTGGTTTAGTTGTTTTGAGAGACATTAACATCTATTTATTTTTGGGGAGTACTAACTGTGTCAGACACTCCTTCCAATCTTCCTCTGCTGAACAAACCAATGCTGCCTGTGTACCCCTGCAAGATAATTCGAACTGCATTGAGCCTAATTTTTTTTATTTTAGGCCTACTAAGTCTGTCTGCGGTCCCTCCTTCCAATAGTCCTCCGCTGACCACACCAATGCTGCCTGTGTACCCCTGGAACCTATTTAAAAGTGCATAGAGCCTACTTTCTTTATTGTAGGCCTACTAAGTCTGTCTGCGGTCCATCCTTCCATTTGTCCTCCGCTGAGCACACCAATGCCAACCGTGTACCCATGTACCTTTTTTTCAACCTGCAGTGAGCCAACTTTGTGGTGTAAGGCCTACTAGCAGTGTCTGTCTGCGCCACTTAATACAGCTGTTCTCCTCTAAAAAAAAAAAAAAAGGCTGGTTTTCAGCCTGTCAGAATTATAAAACTGCATTTGGGCCACAAGTTTCGTTGTGGTCTCCAAACTGATTCTTCCGCTCCAAGGTGTTCTCCTGGTTGCCTTTCCTGAGCTTCAATCTTCAGGCTCTTGTTAAATAGTTTTTTAATCGAACAACTGCAGTGGGGCTACTAGTTGGGTTGGGGCCTACTACCAGTGTCTGGCGCTCCAAGGTGTTCTCCTGGTTGCCTTTCCTGAGCTTCAATCTTCAGGCTCTTGTTAAATAGTTTTTTAATCGAACAACTGCAGTGGGGCTACTAGTTGGGTTGGGGCCTACTACCAGTGTCTGGCGCTCCAAGGTGTTCTCCTGGTTGCCTTTCCTGAGCTTCAATCTTCAGGCTCTTGTTAAATAGTTGTTAAATGGAACAACTGCATTTGGCCTACTAGTTGTGTTGGGGCCTGCTAACGGTGTATGCCGCTCCAAGGTGTTCTCCAGGTTGCCTTTCCTGAGCTACAATCTTCAGGCTCTTGTTAAATAGTTTTTTAATGGAACAACTGCAGTGGGGCTACTAGTTGGGTTGGGGCCTACTAATGGTGTATGCCGCTCCAAGGTGTTCTCCAGGTTGCCTTTCCTGACCTTCAATCTTCAGGCTCTTGTTAAATAGTTTTTTAATCGAACAACTGCAGTGGGGCTACTAGTTGGGTTGGGGCCTACTAACGGTGTATGCCGCTCCAAGGTGTTCTCCAGGTTGCCTTTCCTGAGCTTCAATCTTCAGGCTCTTGTTAAATAGTTTTTTAATGGAACAACTGCAGTGGGGCTACTAGTTGGGTTGGGGCCTACTACCAGTGTCTGCCGCTCCAAGGTGTTCTCCTGGTTGCCTTTCCTGAGCTTCAATCTTCAGGCTCTTGTTAAATAGTTTTTAAATGGAACAACTGCATTTGGCCTACTAGTTGTGTTGGGGCCTACTAACGGTGTATGCCGCTCCAAGGTGTTCTCCAGGTTGCCTTTCCTGAGCTTCAATCTTCAGGCTCTCGTTAACTAGTTGTTGAAACAACACTGCATTAGGCCTACAAGTTGGGTCTGGGTTCTACAAACGATGTCTTCCGCTCCAAGGTGTTCTCCAGGTTGCCTTTCCCTAGCTTCTATCTTCAGGCTCTCATTAAATTGTTTTTAATATAACACTGCATTTGGCCTACTTGTTTTGTTGGCCCTACCAACGGTGTCTGCCACTCCTTGATGTTCTCCTACACTGAGCAAACCAGTGCCACCTGTTTACTACTGTTACCAATTTTGAACTGCATTTAGCCTACTTACTGATTTGGGCCTACTCACTGTGTCAGCCTCTCAATACAGTTGTACTCCACTGAACAAAGCAATGCCCCCTGGTTAGTCCTGTTACCAATTTTGAACTGCATTTAGCCCACTTTATTCTTTGGGCCTATATCTTTGTTTCCTCCTCATCCTGCCCATTGCCCAGCCAGTGATAGATGAGTCTTCTGGTACATTGACCCAGAACGCAACATTCCCCGTGCACGCTACACAGCAAGAATGTGACCCTGCTGAAAGTCAGGTTCCCCTTCCTGGATACCATAACACCTTACATGGGGACAAAGAGGAAGGTGCAGATGAAAGTGCAGGTTCCTTCATCAGGTGGGGGGTGGGAATACTCGTTGGCGACGTCACTGGCACAGGGCCCCTCATAGTACGCAAAAAGTGTCGCTGCCGGTGGGAGGCGCCCCCGCCGTGCAAACACACCGCCGTACTTTGAGGAGCCCTGTGCCAGTGCCAATGCCAACAAGTGGGCCCCCCCTGCTTGCTCAGGATCACAGCCCTTGCAAAGTTTAAATACTTACCTCTCCCTGCTCCACTGCCCTGAGGTGGCCCAGATTACCTGGGCCCACTAAATACTTGAACCAGCCCTACCCCCCACAACTTTAGCCAAATGACCTCTAATTTCCAATGCCTAACTATTATTATAAGGTAAATTAAGATTGACAAGCTTCAGTAACAAGAATGGATGTTTTTGCCATTAAAATGGGCACTGTAGGTGTTTTCCTGGCCTCCACTCACTGCCGACTATGCTCCCCCATTGACTTGCATTGGGTTTCGTGTTTCGGTCGATCCCCGACTTTTCGCGATAATCGGCCGATTCCACTCGACTCGACTTTTGAGATAGTCGGGTTTCGCGAAACCCGACTCGACCCTAAAAAACTAAAAGTCGCTCAACCCTACCCTACATCACTGTATAATGATCAAACAAAACAAAAATCTACAGTGTCAGCAGCAGCCCACCACCAGGAAAGGAGATGACCAGACTACGGCACACTAAAAGAAAAGCCCCTCCAGAGGAGAGCGGCCCTCCGTGCGCCCAGTCTCCCATACTCCAGAGAGCGCACCTTCACCAGGTCACCGAGTATGGTCCTAAACACATCGTCCACTGGGAGGATTTTTCGTTGCGTCGATACTAAGCACCGTGCGTTCCATGTGTGTTACCTAACCACTGCGCTAATTAGAAATAAGGTGCAGCGGTCCCGACCACCAAGGTCTCCGAATGCTCCATAGGCCCATTCCGAATAAGAGAGACCGGCCAGCCGAGACCAGCCAATGGAGGCGCCCGCCCTGTTGCTGTGTTGAAGAGACAATAAATCAGGAAGTGGTCCATGCTTTCCAGCATGGTACCACAATTCTCCCGGGGTCAGTTTCTGTCCTCAGAGCTCCTACACTTCAGATTGTCCCTTACACACAGTTTCGCCGGGAAGCAGCGCCAAGTCCCAAAATCCTGATAGAATTCAAAAGATGCAAACCCTCCCCAAGATCCCGACTTGGGCAATCTCTGAGCGCCTCTGGAAATGGGTCAACAGAACCCTATTGTCAAGGAGTTTCCTTGTCAGAGTCCTAATCTCCCACATTCCCAGACCCCACCGACGAAGTACTTTCAGAACCAAGGTAGCATAAGCCAGAAGTTGTCCATGCGGTGTGCGAAGATCCTTCACTTGCCCTCCTGTCTCCCATTCCTGGAAGAAAGGCTGAAACTATCCCCTACAGGAGAATATCCACGGAGGAGCCCTCTCTTTCCAGAGGTTTGTGATACTGATCTTAATGAAGGTATCCACAAGGAATACCACAGGGTTGACCATACCCAACCCTCCTAGTCTCCTCGTACGGTAAGTAACCTCCCTCTTGACCAGGTTCAGTCTATTCCCCCATAACAGTTGGAAGAACAAACTGTAGACCCGAGTCCAGAGAGACTCCGGCAAGATGCACACACTGCCCAGATAAATCAGTAAAGGGAGCAGGTAAGTTTTGATCAGATTTACCCTTTCTCTTAGGGTGAAAGACCAACCCTTCCATTGGTTCACCTTCTCTAGCCTGCTGTCCCAATTTTGTTTGGGGTAATCCCCCTGGCCAAATTCGATGCTAAGGACTTTTGCAGAGACGTTGGGTCTTGGGGTGTCCGGGAGATCAAAACCAGGATCTCCTCCTCCCAGCCAGAGACTCTCACACTTATCCCGGTTGATCTTGGCCCCGGATGCCTCCGAGTAGCGATCTACTTCTGACATCAGCCACCCTGCCTCCTCGTGAGAGGAAACAAAAACAGTGACATCATCGGCATATGCCACCACCCTCAGAGTTGCCTCCGGTGCTGTCCGGTCAATCCCGATGCCGGCCAATGGTCCACGCTCCACCATAATAAGAAGAGGGTCAATCGCAAACACGTACAGCAGCAGGCTCAAAGGACAACCCTGGCGAACACCAGACCCATCCTCAAAAGAGCTGCCAATCCAACCGTTCACAAGCGGGAAACTCTGCTTCACTGTACAAGGTCTTAAGCCAATCAACAAACCCCCCCGGCAGGCCACATCTCAGAAGGATGGACCAGAGGTACTCGTTATTAACCCGATCAAACGCTCTTGCCTGTTCCAGCGACAGCATGTACCCTGTTGTGAATTCTGTTGTCGGGCTCCCTCCTGTGGTCATGAATGGTACTTCGGCTGGTTCTGTCCATGGACTTCCTCTGATGGGTGTTTCTGAGTTTCCTTCCACAGGTGACGAGATTAATTCGTTAGCTGCTGCTCTATTTAACTCCACTTAGATCTTTGCTCCATGCCACCTGTCAATGTTCCAGTATTGGTTTAGTTCACTCCTGGATCGTTCTTGTGTCCTGTCTTCCCAGCAGAAGCTAAGTTCCAGCTTGTATTTCTTTGGTTTGCTATTTTTCTGTCCAGCTTGCTATTTTTATTGTTGTCTTGCTTGCTGGAAGCTCTGGGACACAGAGGGAGTGCCTCCGCACCGTGAGTCGGTGCGGAGGGTCTTTTTGCGCCCTCTGCGATCAGCACAAAAACCTACAAAAAGACCACGCAAAGTAACCTTTCCTATCCTCGGTCTGTTCAGTCGGGCCTCACTTTGCTAAATCTATTTCATCTCTGTGTTTGTATTTTCATCTTACTCACAGTCATTATATGTGGGGGGCTGCCTTTTCCTTTGGGGAATTTCTCTGAGGCAAGGTAGGCTTTATTTTTCTATCTTCAGGGCTAGCTAGTTTCTTAGGCTGTGCCAAGTTGCATAGGGAGCGTTAGGCGCAATCCACGGCTATTTCTAGTGTGTTTGATAGGATTAGGGATTGCGGTCAGCAGAGTTCCCACGTCCCAGAGCTCGTCCTTTATTATCAGTAACTATCAGGTCATTCCGTGTGCTCTTAACCACCAGGTCCATTATTGTCCTGACCACCAGGTCATAACAGTACAGGTGGCCCAAAGTACTAATGCATCTCAATAGAGGGATAAGAGAAGTTCTGAGACCATTTTTTTTTCTTTGCAGTGTGTTTTGTCTCTTTTTTTCCCTTTACCTCTGGGTGGTTCAGGACAATGGTGTAAACATGGACATTCAGGGTCTGTCCTCTTGGATGGATAATCTCACTACAAGGGTACAAAACATTCAAGATTTTGTGGTTCAGAATCCGATGTCTGAGCCTAGTATTCCAATTCCTGATTTTTTTTTTCGTGATAGATCTAAGTTCTTGAATTTCAAAAATAATTGTAAATTATTTCTTGCCTTGAAACCTCGCTCCTCAGGTGACCCTGTTCAACAAGTAAAGATCATTATTTCTTTGTTACGTGGTGACCCTCAAGACTGGGCATTTTCCCTTGCGCCAGGAGATCCGGCATTGCGTGATGTTGATGCGTTTTTCCTGGCGCTTGGATTGCTTTATGACGAACCTAATTCAGTGGATCAGGCAGAGAAAATCTTGCTGGCTCTGTGTCAGGGTCTGGATGAAGCGGAGATATGTTGTCAGAAGTTTAGAAAGTGGTCTGTGCTCACTCAGTGGAATGAATGTGCTCTGGCAGCAATCTTCAGAAAGGGTCTCTCTGAAGCCCTTAAGGATGTCATGGTGGGGTTTCCCATGCCTGCTGGTCTGAATGAGTCTATGTCCTTGGCCATTCAGATCGATCGACGCTTGCGTGAGCGTAAAGCTGTGCACCATTTGGCGGTACTATCTGAGCATGGGCCTGAGCCTATGCAATGTGATAGGACTTTGACCAGAGCTGAACGGCAAGAACACAGACGTCGGAATGGGCTATGTTTTTACTGTGGTGATTCCACTCATGCTATCTCCGTTTGTCCTAAGCGCACTAAGCGGTTCGCTAGGTCTGCCACCATTGGTACTGTACAGTCTAAATTTCTATTGTCTGTTACTCTGATTTGCTCTTTGTCATCCTATTCTGTTATGGCATTTGTAGATTCAGGCGCTGCCCTGAATTTGATGGACTTGGAGTTTGCTAGGCGCTGTGGTTTTTTCTTGGAGCCCTTGCAGTATACTATTCCATTGAGAGGAATTGATGCTACGCCTTTGGCCAAGAATAAGCCTCAGTACTGGACCCAATTGACCATGTGCATGGCTCCTGCGCATCAGGAGGATATCCGCTTTCTGGTGTTGCATGATCTGCATGATGTGGTCGTTTTGGGGTTGCCATGGCTACAGGTTCATAATCCAGTATTGGACTGGAAATCTATGTCTGTGTCCAGCTGGGGTTGCCAGGGGGTACATGGTGATGTTCCATTTTTGTCTATTTCGTCATCCACCCCTTCTGAAGTTCCAGAGTTTTTGTTGGATTATCGGGATGTATTTGATGAGCCCAAAGCCAGTGCCCTACCTCCTCATAAGGATTGCGATTGTGCTATTAATTTGATTCCTGGTAGTAAGTTTCCTAAGGGCCGATTGTTCAATTTATCTGTGCCAGAACACGCCGCTATGCGGAGTTATGTAAAGGAATCCTTGGAGAAAGGCCATATTCGCCCGTCGTCATCACCGTTAGGAGCAGGGTTCTTTTTTGTGGCCAAGAAGGATGGTTCTTTGAGACCATGTATTGATTACCGCCTTCTTAATAAAATTACAGTCAAATTTCAGTATCCTTTGCCGTTGCTATCTGATTTGTTTGCTCGTATTAAAGGGGCTAGTTGGTTCACCAAGATAGATCTTCGAGGGGCGTATAATCTTGTGTGTATTAAACAAGGCGATGAATGGAAAACAGCATTTAATACGCCCGAGGGCCATTTTGAGTACCTGGTTATGCCATTCGGGCTTTCCAATGCTCCATCAGTATTTCAGTCCTTTATGCATGACATCTTCCGAGAGTACCTGGATGGATTCATGATTGTATATTTGGATGATATTTTGGTCTTTTCGGATGATTGGGAGTCTCATGTGAAGCAGGTCAGAATGGTGTTCCAGGTCCTTCGTGCTAATTCCTTGTTTGTGAAGGGGTCAAAGTGTCTCTTTGGAGTTCAGAAGGTTTCATTTTTGGGGTTCATTTTTTCCCCTTCTACTATCGAGATGGACCCTGTTAAAGTCCAGGCCATTTACGATTGGACTCAGCCGACATCTGTGAAGAGCCTGCAGAAGTTCCTGGGCTTTGCTAATTTTTATCGGCGCTTCATCGCTAATTTTTCTACTGTTGCTAAACCGTTGACTGATTTGACCAAGAAGGGTGCTGATGTGGTCAATTGGTCTTCTGCAGCTGTAGAGGCTTTTCAGGAATTGAAGCGTCGTTTTTCTTCTGCCCCTGTGTTGTGCCAGCCAGATGTTTCGCTCCCGTTTCAGGTTGAGGTTGATGCTTCTGAGATTGGAGCAGGGGCTGTTTTGTCGCAAAGAAGTTCTGATGGCTCGGTGATGAAGCCATGTGCTTTCTTTTCTAGAAAGTTTTCGCCTGCTGAGCGTAACTATGATGTTGGTAATTGTGAGTTGTTGGCCATGAAGTGGGCATTCGAGGAGTGGCGTCATTGGCTGGAAGGAGCCAATCATCGCGTGGTGGTCTTGACAGATCACAAGAATTTGACTTATCTTGAGTCTGCCAAACGGTTGAATCCGAGACAGGCTCGATGGTCGTTATTTTTCTCCCGTTTTGATTTTGTGGTTTCGTACCTTCCGGGCTCTAAGAATGTGAAGGCTGATGCCCTGTCAAGGAGTTTTGTGCCTGACTCTCCGGGTGTTCCTTAGCCGGCGGGTATTCTCAAAGAGGGGGTAATTTTGTCTGCCATCTCCCCTGATTTGCGGCGGGTGCTGCAAAACTTTCAGGCTGATAGACCTGACCGTTGCCCAGCGGAGAAACTGTTTGTCCCTGATAGATGGACTAGTAGAGTTATCGCTGAGATTCATTGTTCAGTGTTGGCTGGGCATCCTGGAATCTTTGGTACCAGAGATTTGGTGGCTAGATCCTTCTGGTGGCCGTCTTTGTCACGGGATGTGCGTTCTTTTGTGCAGTCCTGTGGGACTTGTGCTCGGGCTAAGCCCTGCTGTTCTCGTGCCAGTGGGTTGCTTTTGCCCTTGCCGGTCCTGAAGAGTCCCTGGACGCATATTTCTATGGATTTTATTTCGGTTCTCCCCGTCTCTCAAAAGATGTCAGTCATTTGGGTGGTTTGTGATCGCTTTTCTAAGATGGTCCATTTGGTACCTTTGTCTAAATTGCCTTCCTCCTCTGATTTGGTGCCATTATTTTTCCAGCATGTGGTTCGTTTACATGGTATCCCGGAGAACATCGTTTCTGACAGAGGTTCCCAGTTTGTTTTGAGGTTTTGGCGATCCTTTTGTGCTAGGATGGGCATTGATTTGTCTTTTTCCTCGGCTTTCCATCCTCAGACAAATGGCCAAACCGAACGAACTAATCAAACTTTGGAAACATATCTGAGATGCTTTGTTTCTGCTGATCAGGATGATTGGGTGTCCTTTTTGCCGTTGGCTGAGTTCGCCCTTAATAATCGGGCCAGCTCGGCTACTTTGGTTTCGCTGTTTTTCTGCAATTCTGGTTTCCATCCTCGTTTCTCTTCAGGGCAGGTTGAGTCTTCGGACTGTCCTGGTGTGGATACTGTGGTGGATAGGTTGCAGCAGATTTGGACTCATGTGGTGGACAATTTGACATTGTCCCAGGAGAAGGCTCAACGTTTCGATAACCGCCGGCGCTGTGTGGGTCCCCGACTTCGTGTTGGGGATTTGATTTGGTTGTTGTCTCGTTATGTTCCTATGAAGGTTTCCTCTCCTAAGTTTAAGCCTCGTTTCATTGGTCCGTATAAGATTTCTGAGGTTATCAATCCTGTGTCATTTCGTTTGGCCCTTCCTGCTTCTTTTGCCATCCATAATGTGTTCCATAGGTCGCTGTTGCGGAGATACGTGGCGCCTGTGGTTCCATCCGTTGATCCTCCTGCCCCGGTGTTGGTTGAGGGGGAGTTGGAGTATGTGGTGGAGAAGATTTTGGATTCTCGTGTTTCGAGACAGAAACTCCAGTACCTGGTCAAGTGGAAGGGTTATGGTCAGGAAGATAATTCCTGGGTTTTTGCCTCTGATGTTCATGCTGCCAATCTGGTTCGTGCCTTTCATTTGGCTCATCCTGGTCGGCCTGGGGGCTCTGGTGAGGGTTCGGTGACCCCTCCTCAAGGGGGGGTACTGTTGTGAATTCTGTTGTCGGGCTCCCTCCTGTGGTCATGAATGGTACTTCGGCTGGTTCTGTCCATGGACTTCCTCTGGTGGGTGTTTCTGAGTTTCCTTCCACAGGTGACGAGATTAATTCGTTAGCTGCTGCTCTATTTAACTCCACTTAGATCTTTGCTCCATGCCACCTGTCAATGTTCCAGTATTGGTTTAGTTCACTCCTGGATCGTTCTTGTGTCCTGTCTTCCCAGCAGAAGCTAAGTTCCAGCTTGTATTTCTTTGGTTTGCTATTTTTCTGTCCAGCTTGCTATTTTTATTGTTGTCTTGCTTGCTGGAAGCTCTGGGACACAGAGGGAGCGCCTCCGCACCGTGAGTCGGTGCGGAGGGTCTTTTTGCGCCCTCTGCGTGGTCTTTTTGTAAGTTTTTGTGCTGATCGCAAAGTAACCTTTCCTATCCTCGGTCTGTTCAGTAAGTCGGGCCTCACTTTGCTAAATCTATTTCATCTCTGTGTTTGTATTTTCATCTTACTCACAGTCATTATATGTGGGGGGCTGCCTTTTCCTTTGGGGAATTTCTCTGAGGCAAGGTAGGCTTTATTTTTCTATCTTCAGGGCTAGCTAGTTTCTTAGGCTGTGCCGAGTTGCATAGGGAGCGTTAGGCGCAATCCACGGCTATTTCTAGTGTGTTTGATAGGATTAGGGATTGCGGTCAGCAGAGTTCCCACGTCCCAGAGCTCGTTACTTTATTATCAGTAACTATCAGGTCATTCCGTGTGCTCTTAACCACCAGGTCCATTATTGTCCTGACCACCAGGTCATAACAGTACCCCTTCCAGTGACCAGACCTACCCTGCTCCACTGCCTTTCGGACACAGAGCACAGCACTAAATGTGCTGTGGCCTGGAACAGAGCAACGCTGGGCCTCCGAAAGGATTCAGGGTGCAAATTTCACCAGCCGATTAAACAGCACCTTTGCCAGAACCTTCCTGTCTGCATTGAGAAGCGCTATGGGACGCCAATTCTCAATGTATGATAGGTCCTTACCCTTTGACAAGATGATCAGAGCAGACCTCCTCATTGACTTCGGCAGAGTGCCCGAGGAAAGACACTCATTGAATACCTCAGTCAAGAGGGGAACCAAAACGTCCTTAAAGGTCTTATAGAATTCAGATGTTAAGCCATCTGGACCAGGCGATTTTTTTTGGGGGCAAGCCCTTCAATCGCCAACTGAACTTCCTCTTCCCAGATCATTTCAGTCAAAACGTCAAGGGAGGGGTCTACTCCTGGTTCGGGGACGGCTGCAGTCAGGAAAGCTGACATCTCATCCCAATCAAGATTCCTCTTCCCCAAGAGGTGTGAGTAGAAGGATCTGACAATCTCCAGGATCCCTGATCTGGATCGCCTCAGAGACCCCATAGTGTCGACCAGTCCTGTAACCACTTTACTATTCACTGACATCTTGCAGTTTCTGTAAGGTTCGGGCGTGCGGTACTTTCCATAATCCCTCTGAAAAACCAAAGATGCGTGTCTATCGTACTGACACCTTATAAGCAAAGAATTCATTCTGTAGATCTCCTCGCGGCTACCTCCAGTTGAGACAAGATGCTCGAGTTTGCTCCTCAGACCCTGATACAGGCGGCACCTGCTCAGACTCCTGAGGCTCGATAGCTGGCGGAAGAATCTCGCCACCCTTCCTTGAACATCTCCCACCACTCTGACTTACTACTACAAAGATCCAGTAAGGGTACCTGGCTCTGAAGAAAATCATCAAAGGACTGTCTTATCTCCGCTTCTTCCAAGAGAGACTAATTGAGCCTCCAAAAGCCTCTTCCCATCCGGAGGGTCTCTGTAACATTCAGAGAAAACAAAATTAAACAGTGGTCAGAGAACTCCACCTCAACAACAGACACTGCCGAAGAGACAGCTTCCTCCTTTAAATAAAACCTATCTATTCTGGACCTACAGTTACCTCTATGATAGGTGAACCCCTCGTGGCCTGGGGTGTGCCGAATGTGGACATCCACTAGGCGAGCCTCACTAGCTATACTACAAAGGGCGATGCTATCATAAGTCAGCTTGTCTCTGGAACCTCCCCTATCTCGGGGCCTCGTGACCGCATTAAAGTCCCCTCCAAAGACAACCTTCTGACTTGTAAAAAGGTAAGGCTTGATCCTCATAAAGAGACACTTCCGGTCCCACTTAGATTGGGGACCATAGATGTTAATGAGGCGAAGCTCTTGTCCCTCCATGAAGACATAGTGTAAAAGGTCAAAAAGAAAAAAATGTCCCCACCACATAAATGCTTTGCACGATATGAATGCAAAATCAAGCAATGGAAGCCATAATAATACAGACATAATTATACATTATATATTGTGATAAAATCTGCTATTTTTAAGTATTATTTAATCAAATCCATATGGAGGGTCTTCTGGGAGCCAGATCGGAGTGTTTCCACCTGCAGACACCCCTTCTTCAGACATGTGCTGTAGGTGTTACACAAGCAATGAATAAAGTCCAGTAACCACTTACCAAACACTGCAGGGGTGCTACCTTTAAAGTGACATACACAACCACCAAAATTGATAAAAATAGATTGTGCAAAGCATTTATAAGGTGCCGATATTATTTTCTTTGTAAAGTTATTGAAGGATTAACGGGAGGATCCATGGGGCGCACATTACTCTTAGTGGCTTCAAGAGAGATTACCTATGTTCAGTATGTAATGACACCTAAGATCAGGCACCTCCTCATTACTAACTCAATAACCTGCCGGCATTCTACCGGTGCAGTGAAGAGGACCGCCAAGCCGCTTTACTGCTAGGCGGCAAGACCCCATGCCTCCATTCTCTTTTAGCTATAGCACAGTTGCATCATTTGGCTGCCTGGTTTCTTGAAAAAATAGAATGTCGGCTTTAACCCGCCAATCTAACCGCTTTTGACTTAAAGGGGATGTCCACGTTCTTGAAAGTGGGTCCCCAACTCTGTAAAATACCTAAATTAAGTAGCTCAGCAGGTCCTTAACCTCTCTTGGTCCTGCTGTCCGCCCTGGCTGGGGCTCCTTGTGGTTTCATCCCCGAGAATTAGTGCCCACTACCTGTTAAAGCCTAATTAGCTGTTGTGTGAATCTCCGCGCTTGTGTCTTAGTGGATAGTCCTGATTTCTACTTTGATTTGTTCACTGACAATTCTCCGTCCTGACAATTTTGTACCTACCTGTAACTCCTAGTTCTGATCCAGAAACTTGACTACTCTTCTTGCCAGCGTTCACCACCGAACAGAAGCCAACTCCATGGCCCCAACCCAGGGGCCTCTGTGTAAGTGCAGAAAGGGTGAAAGCCAGTACAACCCCTGGGATCTCGAAAAATGCAATTGCTAGTAAACAGAGCTGCACTCGCTGGTCACTGATCAGAAAATTCTAGCATACAGTATAAAAACCATAAATCATCACATCCTACATCAGGAATACCCATGTCATGTGGCGTTGTCTTTTCTACTGTATGAATTTTTGCTCCTGTGTGTCCTCCAGTCTCGGATGTCACGAAAGGGAAACTTTTTTCTTTATTTCGAGGCATCTCTTGAACTAAAGTTTAAAGTCGGGGAAACTTTCCTGCCTGCATACACATTCATTTCCAGAGCCCTCAGTGTTTCCATGGCCTTCTCCCCCAGCCCTGCGCAGCCCCTTCCTTCTCCGCACACAACCTGGACTTCCTCGGGCCGCTCCGTTCACAGGGCTCCCTTCATATCATGTTTATTGTAAATGAAAGAATTGATTGAACCCTCTGGAAAGGAAAACACCTGACTCTGGCGAAGCTGTAAAAAAACAAAAAAAAAAAAACTTCATTTTTTATTTTCGGTACCAAACACTAAATTCAGGCGATTCATGCCCCTTGGAAAATTCATCCTGAGTGTTAAAAGCCAGGTATGTTTTCTCGGACCCAGACCAAAATTTCCAGAATTTATAGTGGAATCAAAACGTCTGCATCCTACCGTAAAATTCCTCTGTGACATAAAAATGTCTTCTAGGTGATATATATGGTGTCGGTGAGACACTGGGCAGCGGGGGGCTGGGAGCGTCGGAGGGGTGCACGTTTTCACGCAATCCAGAGCTTATCACTGCTCCAGCTTATATAAATTGTCTAATATACCAAAGGGACGGGGCCGTAGACACAGCGCTACAAGTCATGGCGTCCCGAGAATAAATCTCTGGTTTTACTAGTGGAAATTAATAGCCTGGGCGTGAGGCGCCGTCTCTGGAGACCCCGAGAGTTAGTGCACTAAGCACAGGACATGAGCAGGCACCGCTGGAAGGCACCTGCTCGAGTATTAGCCGCCAACCTGTCAACAGTCACTTCCATGTTGTGCGACTGCCGTACGTTAATTCTCCGGCTCTGGGACAGGTATATTGATGTATGGCGGCATTCACGGAAGACGTGGGGACCTGTTTTATATCTCTGTATTCCAAGTCCTGTACATGTAAATCCAAGAAAAGTCATACCAATGGGTCAGTGCCGCCTAGAGTCACCCTACTTTTCTTGGATTTATTGCTTCATGGTCTGGTTTCTGAAGAACAATAATCAGTTTTCAATGTGCTGCTTTTTTGTACCGTGGGGCAGCACAGTGGCTCAGTGGTTAGCACTTTTCCTTTACAGCGCTGGAGTCCTGGGTTCAAATCCCACCAAGGACAACATCTGCAAGGAGTTTGTGTGTTCTCCCCGTGCTTGCGTTGGTTTCCTACGGTTTCCTCCCACTCTCCATAGACATAGTGATAGGGAATGTAAATTGTGAGCCCCAATGGGGACTGCGATGATAAGGTATGTAAAGTATTTATAAAATATAAATAGGATGAATCATAAGAGTAGCAGACAAATGGCGCTGTGAGATACAACTGACCGTAGTCCCAGAATGACTCGTAAAATATTGGAGACATGCTGACGACACTTGTGAGACAGAATACTTACTGACCCTGTTGCGGAATTCAGCTTTCAGCAGAATCTTTAGCAATCAGGCATTGATAGAGTATGAACTGTTCTACTTGAGACATACAGCAACCATTATCTGCATCTCACTCATTAGCTTGGAATTTTACAGTAAACTCTTTAGCTGTCATATGTCTTATGGATAAAAGTCCTCCTTCTAGACTGGGAAAATACAGCATGTCTTTTACTGGCATGGAAAAATCCTGTCCAGTTCCTTCTCCATTTATTCTGCTTCCTCCAGCAAGGTAGATGAGTTCCTTGTTATTTAAGTCAAGTTCTGTGACTTCTATCACTTGTCTTGTGATTGTGGCTCAGGAGTCGACCGATGCACCACCCTTGTAATGTCTGATTGTTTGTCACTTTGAATGTGCTGTTCCGATTATCTGCACATTGTTCAGAAATTTATAACCCAAAAAGAGTGAATCCCTTTTGGGTTACTGCGGCTTCGTGAAGATCAGAGAGCGCAGCTTTGAACTTTTGTTTAATTCCTTTTGGATTTTGTTTTCTGCTTTCCATGTTGGACAGACTTTCATACAATGTTCCTGTTTGTGGCATTAGAAACATGCTCTAGTTTCCTTCTTGGGTGAACGTGTATCTGTTGCTTTAAGGCTGGGGTCACACGACCGACTTTCTCTCATCATAGAAAATCGGTCTGATTATGCTAATCACACTCTGATCAAACTGAGTATGGTCTGATTTTCTCTGATGTCGAGAAGATGAAAAAAAAATGTCTCTTTATCTTCTACATTCCGTCAGTTTGTGAAAATTTTACCGCACTCGGATGTCATCACACACCCCAATTTTTTTTTTTTGCGGATCAATTGACTTGCATGGCTGAAGATGCAAATCGTGCATGCTGCAATTTTTTTCTCTGACAAAGTCCATCCAAGGACAAAAAAAATCGGACATGTGCACGGCTCTATAGATCTACATTGGTCCCTGTGCAATCCAGCATTTTGACATATCGTAATCAGACCAAAAATACGGTGGTCTGCACGAGCCCTAAAAGTTATTCCAAGGTCACTCTCTGTGGAGTCTAGCACAAATTCCTTTATTGATATTCGTCTATTAGCCTGGTCTTTATAAAGTCTGGTGTCAGATCTGTCGCAGCTCGCGCCTCTAGTGCGTTAGTCATGGCCGTCTTCTATATCCTCACCCACTGATCTCAGCTGTGTGATCACTTCCAGCCTTGCATTTATACACTTCTAGATATTATTTCTATACTGAGTCACATTTTATACAGTTTTAGCACGTGTTGTCATGTGGATCATCCTTCAGTGATACATTTATAATAACTCTTCCCTGTCTCATTCCTGATTATTGATCTGTGCTCCGTCTTTAGTAAAAACCTTCTACAATTCATCTCTGTTCTGTAACATTTCTACTAGAAACTTCCATAGCTGCTAATTGTCATGATTCAAGTTTGGCCTCTAAATTTCTTGCATCCATCTGTCCAATAGTTGGCAGTAGAGTCAATCTTCTTCCTTCTGGAGGAGAACTAATTTGCAACCTGTTTTCTCAGGCTATATTAACATTTGGCTTCATTTTTTTTTAATAATTTCGAAACCTGTGAATAAGGCTGCTTTCACACATCAGGTTTTTCACCGGATGCCGGTTCCAGCGTCGCGCCACATCACCGGATCCGTTTTTTTTTTAGGAAACCGGATGGCAACCGGATATGACGGATCCATTTTTCAGCCGGATCAGGTGTGCGATTAACCAGATCCGTCTCATCCGGTTGCCATCCGGTTCGTCCGGTTTCCTTTCCGTTTTTTTACGGATCCGGCTTTTAAAAACGCCCCCTGAAAGGCTAAAAAGGTGATTGGCCGGCTGAAAACTATATATACAGTGTTCCTAACATCTGTGACGGGTTGGCTCTCGGCTCTGTGGCAGGCTCTCGGCTCTCTGGCAGGATTCAGGCTCTCTGGCAGGCTCTCGGCTCTGTGGCAGGATTCACGCTCTCTGGCAGGTTTCTGGCTCCTTCCGTCGTGGCAGGGTGTTGGCTCTTCTGCTTTTTGGCTGGAAATGGATGAAGGCCTCATGGCCCTGCTTTATATATAGTCCAGGGGGCTGCCCATAAGTTTTTAAGCATGCTCAGTGTAAAAAGCCGGATACGGACGCCGTATCCGACTTTTTCCGGATCCGGCACTTTCCGGCGTCCATAGACATGCATTGTTGCGAAAAGCCGGAAAGGCAGGATCCGGCGTTTCCAGCTTTTTCGCTGGAGACAAAAAACGTTACAGTAGACGTTTTTTCCAGACACCGGAATCGACTCGACGCCGGATCCGGCTTCACACCGGAAGGAATGCTGGGCCATCCGGCGCCAATAATATTCAACGGGGGAAAAGCAGGATCCGGTTTCTCCGGTTTTCAATTCCGTTTTTGGGTGGAAGAGCCGGAATTCGCCTGAAACAAAAAACCTGATGTGTAAAAGCAGCCTAACAGACCTGAAAAATGAAGGCAAATGGGTAACACTATGTTGCTTTGCAGCGCTAGGGTCGTGGGTTCGAATTCCACCAAGGACAACATCTGCAAGGTGTTTGTATGTTCTCCACATGTTTGTGTGGGTTTCCTACGGGTTCTCCGGTTTCCTCCCACACTCCAAAGATTGATGGGAAATCTAGATTGTGATCCCCGATGGGGTCAGTACCGATAATGTCTGTGAAGAACTGTGAAATTAATGGCACTATATAAGTGGGCATAATAAGTGAAGCAACCACATAGTCATCAAATCAGTAAAATTCAAACTGTTCGATGAAAAACACAAAAAAGTAACAACCAACATAAAGGAAGGGCATACCGAACCAGGGATCTTCTCTCGGAAACTCTCAGCTCGGAAGCAGGAAGTCTCCCAGAAAATTCAGCTGAAGGCATCTCAGCTTTTCAAGGGCTTGAGTTTCTATATGTAAATGATAAACACATTTTCATTAGATGTTTAAGGAAGGTTTTATGTTTTGTTCTTACTCCCCGAGGTTGCAGAAGCGATGGCTCCTCTTTATATTCTCTACGTTTCCTCGTAAGGGTGAGACGTTGATATTAGAGATCAGAGGGTCCCTCCAGCGTCTCGGAGGGGAGTTCTCGTTTATACAATGCGTCCAGCACAATTATTTTGGTAAATGCTTCTACTGTTAGACTGATAATTATTTCCTGAACGCTCAACAATGACTGCGCTGTTATAATCCTCCGGCCCGAGCAGTGATCTCATCCGCGTGATTGGCCGGACTCGGAGTTTGTAGAGTTGGAAGAAGCCAACGACAACATCCATTAAATGCCACAATGCGGAATTGTGATCACTGTGTAAACACATGGTACAAACGTGTGACCCGTTCACCAGGAATAATATTCTGTCACCCGTCGGGGCAGCAGCACTCAGTAAATACAGGGTTTTTGTACGATGGCAAATTTGATAACTCAAAATGTAATTTTAAATTAAAAGTATCACCAAATTCCACCGGACACATAACTGCAAATCTGCGGACACATTGGAAGGGATACACCACAATTGACTTGTGAGCAGGAAATCTGCATATCATGGTAGCATCAAAGTGGATGAGATTTCACCAAATTTTATTGATATTCTGTGGTCCGGATGTTAACTACGGATTTCTCCCTTCGCAATGTCTCAAGTTTTTAATTTATCATCTATTAATGGGTTCAACTGCTCAGCCCAGCACCAAAAACAGGGCTGGAGTGGAGGTCTCCTGCTAGAAAAATAAAAATAAAAAATAGATTGTCACTATATAAAATTTTCATTTTATTTCACTGTCAAAATTGCTGTTTTCCTTCTTCCGCCTATGAAAAAATTGAGTAAAAGTGATCAAAGCGAGATATGTATTCCAACATGGTACCTATGAAAATGTCATCACGTCCCGCAAAATACAACCTCACACAGCTCCGTCGATGGGAAGATAAGACTTATGTGCAAAAGCGGAAAAAGTAAAAAAATTGAAACTGTACTGAATCTATTATACTGACCGTTAGAATGAAGAAAGTCAGTATGTAAAAAAAAAACTTCACAAAATTTAGAAATTGTTTTTTTTTACTCCAGTAACTCTGCCCCTCAAATAAGTTACTAAAATGTTTTCACCAAATTATATTCTCACACAATGGTGCCATTTAAAAATACAACTTGTGCCCCAATAACAGGCCTTCTTACTGCTGAGTCAATGGAAAAATTAAACAGTCATGGCAGCAATAAAAGAAAAATTTAAAAAAGTGTCTCTGACGGATTTGGATTAGACAGGCTTGTGTGATGTCATCTGTGCGTGAAGCAACAATGATGACTTTGTACGAGCTTATCAAAAGCCACGCCGGGGATCCTATAAGTTAAGAGATTTGCCAGTCTCCCTTCCAATGAGACGACTACTGGCCTCGTCGATGGACCAAAGTCCCTTGAATTGATCCACACATATTTGCTGATTTTACAAAAAGGCAAACACCCCATGTACTTAAAAACAGTTTTAAGTCTAGTCATGGTGGAACATGGCCCAATCTTGACCTGATTACATTTGGCTTGCCATCGATTGTTTCATTCTTCGAAGTGGTGAGTTGTCTAAAGAAAAGATTGCCTTTAGCCATTAAATTGTTTTAGATTGTTAGCAAATGTACATTGCATTAAATTAGGAATTTCTCGCTCTACGATCCATTGATGTGATCTCCAACATTGTTTTCCCCGCTGTCATTTTAGATCCATATGCAATAGTATCTTTCCTGCATCAAAGTCAGAAGACCATGGTTATGAAGAGCACTTTAAATCCCACCTGGGACCAAACTCTCATCTTCCATGAAATTGAAATTTTTGGGGACCCTGCTATTGTGGCTGAAGCTCCACCCAGTATTGTAGTAGAAATTTACGATAATGACACCTACGTGAGTGACCATTTTGTTATTATGTGATGTAATGAGAATAACTATAGACACTACAGGACGTTCTCCTGTTTCATTTATGGAACATTTTTTGTTGGCACATCCATGAAAGTTGATCCATGGTGCCTACAAGTACAAATTAACCTAAAACTTGATCTTCCATCGAAAAGTGTTCATATTGATAATCCTAAATCCTAAAGGCAAATAGTCTTTAACAAGAGATAAATCCTACAGAGAACAAACAACGGAGTATCAGAGAACCCAATAAGCGTAACAATCAAAAAAATATAACAAATTTTATTGAATATCATAATTACATAAAAATAAAAATAACAGAAATCACAAACAAGGGACACGTGCCCAATTTTTTTATTGTTACGCTTATTGGGTTCTCTGATACTCCGTCGTTTGTTCTCTGTAGGATTTATTGCATATTGGAGTTGTTCCCTGTTATTATTTATGTCCATGATAGGGTGTTTCCCTACGAATAGGCTATACTGATATGCAGCAGTGGTATCTGTATTTAGTCTTTAACAAGAGGTCTAAAAATTGTCAAATATTTTCTATCCATTGTCTATGACCAGCTGAAGGTTAACAATAGAATATTCTAACACCTTTTATCTTGGATAGGTATCCATTTTGGGGAATGATCAGTGTCTTGTTGATGACTAATTGTTTTTAGAATAAAATGATTTGACCTTTTTACGATTTCTAATGTCTTGTTACATAGGGTGCTGCCGAGTATATGGGACGTTGTATATGCGCACCCAGCCTGGAGCGTTCTCCAAGGCTGTCTTGGTTTCCTGTCTTGATGGGAGAGAAGAACACTGGAGAATTGCTAGCTGCCTTCGAGCTCATCCTAAGAGAAAAGGTAAAAATGTGAAATTGAATCTTTCAACACCAATCCAATCTTCGAGACCCAACGCCTTCGTGGTCATGGAGATCTCCTTTTCGACAGTAGAGCTAAAAAGTGAATGCCACCCTTCAAATTCCTCAGGAGTTCTCAGAATAGAATTTGATGTTAATGCAGCAGGGAGGTATAAGGCTGTTTGAGTATCCGCTTGTCCAGATCTGAACATATTGCTTTGCTGTAGGTTCACACATTAGAAATGTTAAGAGATGTAGAGAGGTTGCCCAGTGTCTAGACCCTTCCTGCCAGCTGGTTATTAAAGCATATTGACATTGGCTGCATTCACCAGTCTACTGGCTGCATAATACAGCAAGGAAAATGTAGGGTAGGCGAACGAAGACATAGAAAATAGAACATTATTGGAAATTGTATGAAAATACCTATTTTATATATAAAAACAACATCCTGCAGTCTAGAGCAATACTGAATATGACTGTTGATGAAAGACATTGCCTCTTACATCATCGTGAAGTCATAAGAACTTGACGTGCTCATGTCTGTGGGGTATAGCAGACTTGTCGATAAACTCAACATTTTCCTGTGATCTGCACAAAAATAATATTTTGTTACATGAATAAATCGTATCATGTGATTTCAATTCTACATTTATATTTCCAAAATAAATTAAAATCATCAATATATTTCTCTACTTGGATAGTATGAGGAATAAATAACTACCATGCTTCAAATAACCGGTGAAGGAAACAAAATTGACAATGATGACGTTGTCCTACAATGTGTTATAAGCTGACAGAAATGAAGTTCAACGAAGTGAAGCAAAAGCTTCCTCCTTCTCCATCTAAGAATAGGACCGTTATTCTGTAGAAGAGAAAAAAGCTGATCAGAAATGTGATTGGTCTTCCGTGTATGGAAATATTACTAATCGTTAGAGGTTTTCTGTGTATGAGAATATAGCTGATCATCTGTGGATGAGAATATGACTGGTCTGTAGATGAGAATGTGGCTGGTCTTCACAAGGTGAGAGTATGGATGATTTTCTGTAGATGAAATATGGCTGGTCTTCTGTGGATATGAATATCTCTGGTCTGGAGATGAGAATGTGGCTGGTCTTCTGGAGATGACAATGTGGCTGGTCTTCACTGGGTGAGAGTATGGATGATTTTCTGTAGATGAAGTATGGCTGGTCTTCTGTGGATATCAATATGACTGGTCTTCTGGAAATGAGAATGTGGCTTGTCTCCACTGGGTGAGAGTATGGATGATTTTCTGTAGATGAAATATGGCTGGTCTTCTGTGGATATCAATATAACTGGTCTTCTAGAGATGAGAATGTGGCTTGTCTCCACTGGGTGAGAGTATGGATGATTTTCTGTAGATGAAGTATGGCTGGTCTTCTGTGGATATCAATATGACTGGTCTTCTGGAGATGAGAATGTGGCTTGTCACTACTGGGTGAGAGTATGGATGATTTTCTGTAGATGAAGTATGGCTGGTCTTCTGTGGATACGAATATGACTGGCCTTCTGGAGATGAGAATGTGGCTTGTCTCCACTGGGTGAGAGTATGGACGATTTTCTGTAGATGAAGTATGGCTGGTCTTCTGTGGATACGAATATGACTGGCCTTCTGGAGATGAGAATGTGGCTTGTCTCCACTGGGTGAGAGTATGGATGATTTTCTGTAGATGAAGTATGGCTGGTCTTCTGTGGATACGAATATGACTGGCCTTCTGGAGATGAGAATGTGGCTTGTCTCCACTGGGTGAGAGTATGGATGATTTTCTGTAGATGAAATATGGCTGGTCTTCTGTGGATACGAATATGACTGGCCTTCTGGAGATGAGAATGTGGCTTGTCTCCACTGGGTGAGAGTATGGATGATTTTCTGTAGATGAAGTATGGCTGGTCTTCTGTGGATACGAATATAACTGGCCTTCTGGAGATGAGAATGTGGCTTGTCTCCACTGGGTGAGAGTATGGACGATTTTCTGTAGATGAAGTATGGCTGGTCTTCTGTGTATATCAATATAACTGGCCTTCTGGAGATGAGAATGTGGCTTGTCACTACTGGGTGAGAGTATGGATGATTTTCTGTAGATGAAGTATGGCTGGTCTTCTGTGGATATCAATATGACTGGTATTCTGGAGATGAGAATGTGGCTTGTCTCCACTGGGTGAGAGTATGGACGATTTTCTGTAGATGAAGTATGGCTGGTCTTCTGTGGATATCAATATAACTGGCCTTCTGGAGATGAGAATGTGGCTTGTCACTACTGGGTGAGAGTATGGATGATTTTCTGTAGATGAAGTATGGCTGGTCTTCTGTGGATATCAATATGACGGGTCTTCTGGAGATGAGAATGTGGCTTGTCACTACTGGGTGAGAGTATGGATGATTTTCTGTAGATGAAATATGGCTGGTCTTCTGTGGATACGAATATGACTGGCCTTCTGGAGATGAGAATGTGGCTTGTCACTACTGGGTGAGAGTATGGATGATTTTCTGTAGATGAAGTATGGCTGGTCTTCTGTGGATATCAATATGACTGGTCTTCTGGAGATGAGAATGTGGCTGGTCTTCACTGGGTGAGAGTATGGATGATTTTCCGTAGATGAAATATGGCTGGTCTTCTGTGGATACGAATATGACTGGCCTTCTGGAAATGAGAATGTGGCTTGTCTCCACTGGGTGAGAGTATGGATGATTTTCTGTAGATGAAATATGGCTGGTCTTCTGTGGATACGAATATGACTGGTCTTCTGGAGATGAGAATGTGGCTTGTCACTACTGGGTGAGAGTATGGATGATTTTCTGTAGATGAAGTATGGCTGGTCTTCTGTGGATATCAATATGACTGGTCTTCTGGAGATGAGAATTTGGCTTGTCTCCACTGGGTGAGAGTATGGACGATTTTCTGTAGATGAAGTATGGCTGGTCTTCTGTGGATATCAATATGACTGGCCTTCTGGAGATGAGAATGTGGCTTGTCACTACTGGGTGAGAGTATGGATGATTTTCTGTAGATGAAGTATGGCTGGTCTTCTGTGGATATCAATATAACTGGCCTTCTGGAGATGAGAATGTGGCTCGTCTCCACTGGGTGAGAGTATGGACGATTTTCTGTAGATGAAATATAGCTGGTCTTCTGTGGATATCAATATAACTGGCCTTCTGGAGATGAGAATGTGGCTGGTCTTCACTGGGTGAGAGTATGGATGATTTTCTGTAGATGAAGTATGGCTGGTCTTCTGTGGATATCAATATGACTGGTCTTCTGGAGATGAGAATGTGGCTGGTCTTCACTGGGTGAGAGTATGGACGATTTTCTGTAGATGAAGTATGGCTGGTCTTCTGTGGATATCAATATAACTGGCCTTCTGGAGATGAGAATGTGGCTGGTCTTCACTGGGTGAGAGTATGGACGATTTTCTGTAGATGAAGTATGGCTGGTCTTCTGTGGATATCAATATAACTGGCCTTCTGGAGATGAGAATGTGGCTTGTCTCCCCTGGGTGAGAGTATGGACGATTTTCTGTAGATGAAAATATGTCTTGTCTTCCCTGGGTGATATAATGTATTGTCTTCACTGAGTGAGACTATGGATGATTTTCTGTGGATGACAATATGGCTGATCTCAGTATGAGATCAGTGTGTGCAAGAGAATATGACTAATCTTCTGTTGATGAGAATATGGTTGATAGTCTGTGGATCAAAATATGGTTGATCTTCTGTGGATGAGAATTTGGCCGGTCTTCTGTAGGTGAAGATATGGCTGGTCTTCTGTGAATGACACATATCTGGTCTTCTCCTAATGAGAATATGGCTGGTCATCATTGGGTGTGAATATGATTGATCTTCATTGGATGAGAATATGGCAGGTCCTTTGTGGATGAGTATATGACTGGTCTTCTGTGGATGAGAATATGGGTGGTCTCCATTGGATGAGAAAACGGCTGCTCTGTGAATGACGGTATGGCTGGTCTTCTATGAATTAGAACATACTGTAGCTGATCTTCTCTGGGTGAAAACAAATGACTGATCTTCCATGGATGAGAATATGGCTGATGTCAGAATGCGGGTATGGGCGATCTTCAGGGGTTGAGAATATGGCTCGTCTTCTGTGGACAAGAATATGACCAGTCTGTGGATGCTTTGGTCTCCTGTTGGGAAAGACTTCATCACAGTTCCTTGAGGAAAATTCACCTTTCTTTTAAGGAGAATGTTACATGGTCACATGAAGAAAATAGGCAGTTTCCTTGTAGATAATGAGAATGGCCTTGTAGAGAAGAATAGTATTGGTCATTTGTAGAGCGGGATATTTTTCAGAGGTCGTCAGAGTCATCGTTCTGCCATTCATGGATCATAACGTATATGATGTTCTGTGTAAGAGAGTGTTGGTCTTTCTGGAGTGGAAATTATTGGTCATGTAGTTTTCTGCAAATGATAACGTTTCTGGCCATCTGTAAAGGAAGTATATTGGAGAAGATTGTTTTTCTTTCCTTTGATTGAGTTTTTTCTTGTGGATAATTTTTCAGGTTTTTTTTTTCCACACAGGATTTTTTGTTTTGTGTCTATGTTTTTCTGTAAATCATAATAAAGGAGAATTTCTCACATATTCATATATTTTAGAAACATTTTACCCTCTATTAGAAAACTTTTTTAAAAAAGGTCTAGAACTTGATCTGTACACTAGAACTAGATTCTTTAGAGGGTCATGAGTCCTAAAACTTGTGTATAACCTGCCACTAAATACAAAATCTGTACTGAGAAATATCCTAAGTGTTACTTATCTCATCCCTTGCAGCCGGCTCTACATCACATCCCAGGACTCGAGGTATGTCGTATATTGTCACCTCCCGTGTATCCATAGCACTTTCAGACTCAATGCTAGTAGTTATCAGATGGGAAACTTTTGTCTTCACCATAAGGGTAGGTGCAATCAATAACATTTAGACCCCGGTGTACCGGGCAAGTTTCGCTACAGGAACACTCTTCAGTGAAAAGCCAGTGATGGTTTTCCTGAAGTGTCTCCTTTGGCGTCTTTTCGGGGTTTTTTCGACAAGAACCTATAAAATAGTGAGCAGCTTCTGCTTGGAACGGTAGAGCAGTCACTTCTTCATTTTACCGCAGCAGTTAGAAGTTCCAAATTATTACACAAATGCTATTTCCCTCTGATTTTCCCAAATGGTGGATGGAGATGATTCCGTATAATGTTCAAAACATCGATCGTTAGAGGTTAAATCACAGAATTCTTTTTGCACCAAGGAAGAAGTTGGTCAGGCAGAAACTCTATCTACTTTGCCAAGGTTTATTTAACACCTTCAGGGATTCTAAAAGGCTCTCTCCCCATGGCATGACTTGCAGCCTTGTTGGGACATGGTGGCCATCCACCAACAATCCACCACTGCATCCATGTGGACCATCCTGGGTTCCACGGCACTTATCAGTAAATAAGACTATTTTAGAATTAGTCTTGATATACGGTATGTTCGCGCCACTTCAACCGTTTTTGCTCGTGAGCGCTGTTAAGGAGAGGCCGAATAATAGGTTTATGCAAAACTTTAAGCCTTTGGAGGATCCTACATCTTGAGATTAGCAGCAGCCGCTTCCAATCCCAGTTTGCTGCTTTGTAATGATATTTTAGCAGCTACTCTATTATTCTGATAAATTTGTCTGGCAGATACCTTCCTCATTATGCTTTTATCTGCACAAACCGGTCAGCTACAAATCTCTTCACAGTACGATGATCACACTTACGTTTCCGTGTAATATCTAATGTTTTCATACTTGGTCAAAGGCATTGCACTATGACGCTTTTCGGCAGCAGAGATCCTTTTTCTTTCCAATATTGCTTGAAACCTGCGGCTGCTTAATAATGTGGAAGGTTCTTCTTAAGTCATTTTCCTTTAATTGGCCTCAGCTTGAATAATAATTATCACAAGGGGTTTGAGATTTGATTTGAGTGATTCAAAGACCCCGAGACACAAACCAGCCATGAGGTTATGTGAAAAACAAAATAATACATAAATCCAATTTGCATAATAATTTGGACCGCGGTGTATATGTTTATCCTTTAGGACATTTCTTGATTTCTTAATCAAGTGGGCTATGGCTCGTACCCACCTGAACAAGGCGTTATGGCACATTTCCTTAGCGTAGCCGGTAACATAGCAAATATGGCAAAATTCCTGTTTTTTATTCTGCAAGTTAACTACAAAACCAGCAGCAAAGTCCATGTGCGCCCAAATTGCTTTATGCTGTGTTCTATTTTCCTTACATTGTTTTGTGCATTATTTATAATTATGTTCATGTTTTAAGCGCTGATCTTGTTTTTGAATAGGGAGAAGTCTCCGGAGTCCTCGGGGAGGTAAGACCACTGATAAGTGCGATGTGTCTCTCACTATAAATCCTATAGGGGTGGAGGGGCTGAGATCTGACCCCTACCAATCCGAAATTGATTACGTAACCAAAGTATAGGTCATCGATATCTAAGTAGGGGCCAACTGGATGTATGTTTTTGAAACTTTCTCAAGCATTCCTGTTCAGACGATGTCATGCCATTTCTTGCTTACCGAGCCACCATTGCCCATAATCACTGTTTGGTTCTCTCTGAATTGAGTACAAAGCCCACGGACATCTTGGGTTGCATGCATGTATTTTTTTTATTTGGGTTTTCTAAAAAAAAATTTGGAGCTATGAAAACCAAAGGAATGAGCCGGAGCATAACTTGGTATATGTGCAATTTATAAGAGCACGTTCACACTGTGGTCATTTCACAGACAAAAAAAAACCAACAAATTGAGCAAATACTCTATCGTAAACAAATAAGTAAATAGTAATAGGTTCTAAATTCTCTACGTATCACAGTATATACAGTTATGGCCGAAAGTGTTCGCGCCCTTGAAATTATTCCAGAAAATGAAGCATTTCTCCCAGATAATTATTGCAATTACCCGTTTTGTTACAAACATGCTTATTTCCTTTGTGTGTATTGGAACAACACAAAAAAAGAGAACAAAAGGAAAATTGCACATAATTTCACACAAAACTCCAAAAATGGGCCGCACAAAATTATTGGCACCTTTCCCAAATTGTGGGTAAACAACTTTGTTTCAAGCATGTGATGCTTATCCAAACTCACCTGTGGCAAGTAACTATGAAAATCACACCTGAAACCAGATAAAAAGGGGAGAAGTCGCCTTAATTTTTGCATTGTCTGTGTGTGCCACACTAAACATGGAGAACAGAAAGAGGAGAGGAGAATGGTCTGAGGACCTGAGAACTAAAATTGATGAAGATTATGAACAATCTCAAGGTTACAAGTTCATCTCCAGAGATCTTGATATTTCTTTGTCCAACGGTGCGCATCAAAATCAAGGCGTTTACAAACCATGGTATTGTAGCTAATCTCCCTGTATGAGGACAGCAGAGAAAAAATTGATGACAGTTTGCAACATTGGATAGTGAAGATAGGTCATAAGCAGCCCCAATCAAATTCCAAAG
This sequence comes from Ranitomeya imitator, assembly GCF_032444005.1. Taxonomy (NCBI): domain Eukaryota; kingdom Metazoa; phylum Chordata; class Amphibia; order Anura; family Dendrobatidae; genus Ranitomeya; species Ranitomeya imitator. Next base: position 1,227,961,003 of record NC_091282.1, read on the forward strand.
AAATTCAGCCTGTCCTGCAGGCTCAGGGGGCAGCAATGTCAGCGCGAACTATCCATCCACATGTGAATTATATGAAATGCTATGGCAGGAGACTCAGGAGGACCCTACTGCTGACACAGAGACATAAAAAAGCTAGACTGCGGTTTCCCAAAATGTACGTGAACCAAAACCCTTCTGGGAAAGCGTCTTGTGGAGAGATGAGTCCAACATAGAGCTTTTTGGTAAAGCACATCATTCTACTGTTACAGAAAAGGAATGAGGCCTACAAAGAAAAGACCACAGTACCTATAGTCAAATATGGTGGAGGTTCACAGATGTTTTGTTTTTTTCTTGCTGCTTCTGGCACTGGGTGCCTTAATTGTGCTCAAGTAATTATGAAATCTTAAGATTACCAAAGGACTTTGGGTAATATAGTGCTCAGTGTCAGGAAGCTGGGTTTACATCCTAGGTCATGGGTCTTCCATCAGGATAATGACCCCAAACATACCTCAAGATGCCCCCCGAAATGGATGGAAACAAAGCGCTGGAGAGTTCTGAAGTGGCAGCAATGAGTCCGGATCTAAATCTTAAGATTGCTGTTGGGAGAAGGTGCGTTCAAATATGAGAGACCTGGTGCAGTTGCCAAAAAAATAGTCACCCAAAATTCCAGGTGAGAGGTGTAAGAAGCTTGTTGATGGTTATAGGAAGTGATTGATTGCAGTTATTAATTCCAAAGGGTACAACCAAATATTAAGTTGAGGGTGGCAACAATTTTGGGGGTTTTGTGTGAAATTATGTCCAATTTTCATCTTTTTTCAGTTTTTTTTGTGTTGTTCCAATCCAAACATAGGAAATAAACAAGTGTATAACAAAATGTGTAATTGTAATAATTTAACGGGAGAAGTACTCCATTTTCTGGAACAATTTCACGGGTTCCGACACTTTTGACCTTGACTCTATCTGACTGCGGAATGACACAACACTGAATCTGGCATGGAGCTCCTTCTGATGACAATGTATAACCTTAGTTTCTTCTCTTTTGAATGATCTTCGAGGCTGATTTTCGGTCGTATCAAAAGTTATCTCAACTCTGCTGTGGTCAGAAATCAGCTAAAAAGATTGTCCAGGAGAAGAAAGATAAAGGTTATAGACCAGGACGTATTCTGAACTTTGTTCTGTAAAGTGATACTTAGAGGCTGTAGAAGCCAAACAGTCCAAATAGTTTTCCTGCAAGAATGCTTATTCTCCAAAAATACTAACAATTCCCCCCCAAACTCCCTTATACAAGTGTGGGTAAATGAGAATAGTGCTCTGCGCTAAATACACAAAGCACCACAGCTTTCACAAGTATATGAGAAAAATTCATTTCTTAGAAAATGATTGTTGCAGTTCTGGGCTGTTCCGTACTTTGTTTGATATACACATTGTTGCATGTGGCATGGAACCAGTGTGACGATGCAGCAGATTGGTTTCCCCAGCATTGCACACCTATGTGTACATTACAATTCTATTAATGGTGCCTTACTGCATGGCTTTCTGCGCCCTCTATAATGAGTCATCTATGCCCTTGAAACAGAGCTCCACTTTTATACATCATTTTTGAAATGCAAAGAAATATTATCAATTCTACTCCGGTGACATCCGAAGCTGCGTTAAACACTTCGTTGGCTGTTACCAGCACTGTGCTGAGAAATACTGCATTTCTAGCAGTCATCTGCTTATGGCACATTGTCAATTCATCTCTCAAACAACAGAGTCTGAACGGGCATGTGCTGCAGTGGGATGTAAAGTCAGATATCTACCAGGGAAGATGCAGAATTGTGATTAAGGGGATGTTCATAGACTGAGCTGAATGGAAGTTGTAAAGAACTTCAACCTAATGGGATCAATAATCATTCAAGATACAGCGACCACAACGGAAGTCAATAGGAGAATATCTATGGGCAAATCAACAATGAAGTCACTGGACAAGGTCTTCAAATCGAAGAACATTTCACTGGCGACGAGGACACGACTCATACGTAATCGAAAAAGAAACAGGACAGTAGAAGAATCAACGCCTTCAAAATGTGGTGCTGGAGAAGGATGTTATCAATACCATGGATGACAAGAAGGACAAACAAATCAATTTTGGAACAAATCAAGCAAGACATGTCACTCGAAGCAAGGATCACCGAGCTATGACTTGCCTACTTTAGACACATCATATGAAGAGAGCAATCACTGGAGAAGGTCACCATGGTAAGAAGAATAGAAGGAACAAGGCGAAGAGGGAGACCAGCAACCCAATTGTTTGATACTATCAAGATAACGGCGGAGAAGACTCTGGTGGACATATCTAGGCTGCCCAAGATTGATCATTCTATAGAGCATTCATCCGTCAAGTCGCCATGGCTTGAGATCGAGCTGAAGGCTTTAAATAATAATAATAATTTTTAAACCAAGATCAGGAGTAGAACAATCAGAGGAAAAGTCTACTGTAATAGAAACACGTGCACTACTTCTGCATTTTTTCCCCACTTCTGGTTTTGGATTAAAAATATGGAGGTAAAAAACTCACCACATTCTCAACTTTTGTACCTAGCCTTATTCCAGATTACAAAATTGAGACATGAATGTGCTTTAGAAGCTCCTTCTACCATCAAGGTCACCACCAGGACTTCTATGGGGTTTGGGATTTTGTGCTGTAGACCTTAGTGGTCCATAAGTTGCCATTGTTCTCCATGACCCCGACAGTCAATCGTCAGCATCGCTTGACCTGAAAACATTTGGCCAAGTTCGTCATTTATTTTGGCCAATTTGTAAGTATTTCTTCGTTGCATTTTTTGGGTTGAATATTTTGGACATATTTTTGGGAAAAATATTCTGCAACCAATATTCATGTATCTACAACACAGAAAGACTCTACTGCCTGCGTTTCACTCCTCAGTGCCGAACTGCCTCATTTCCTGCCCATCGACAAAAACACAAGGCTTTGTACGAGCCTCCATTGGGGTCATAGGAAGGGCTTTATATAAGTGCTTATAATTGTTTTTTGCTTTCTCTTCTTTTTATTTGTTTTCTGCTCTTCCACCATGGAAACGGTTCAGCTGCTTGTTCCTCGGTTCTTCACGGAGAAGCTTCTAGACTGGGTACTTTATGGCTATCTATATGCTTACAGCTCTCTGATCTGTGCTCCTTTTCCCTACTCCTCTGTTTAGTACTCACGTTAATGAGTTATTGCGGTAACTAATTTGCCTGGGTTTTTGATCGAGAATAATGCTTGGACCCACCTTCATGGTGTCAAGAGACCACAGTTTGGCTGATGATGACCCCCCCCAAAAAAAAGATCATCTTGTAACTGCGATTAGAAATACATTTGGTCTGGGTCTGTTATCCCCTGGTCTTCAGCTAATGATGTCTTGTCAGACATATGTTTTGGCCGTGTCGGAATATTCTCCTCAATTTCTGCTTATGCCGCTCGGTAGCACCACTGACGGCATTGGGGGATACATGGGTGGTCATGTTTTACATTAGTCTGGCTGGGACTTGTGGTTGTTGGTTATACTTGGGGGGCACTCCATATTTAAACCCCCCCAGGAACTACTTCTAGCTGGCAGATATACTTTTTAACTTCCCTTGTTGCTTGTCTACTAGTATCCTATGTTTTTCACTGTTTAATTCCTTACCTTGGCTTGCATTTTGACTGCCCAACTGTATATTATTTTTGACTTCGACCTCCAGGTAACAACCCAGCTCTATGACTCTTCTTTCTGCCAACTTGCTCCAACAGCCACTCCATGGACATAACACATGGGGCCCTGAATAAGTCTAGCTCCCTGTAAAGGGATTTAAGGGTAAAGGCCATGGTTTTCCTGGGACCAGCCAAATGGAGATGCTGGTGCAAAAGCTGTGCATAAAAGCTCTATCACGGGCTGCCAGGCTACTGTGAGCAGAGGTCATGGTCTCAGGCCATATTACTTATTACCTTCAGCCAAAGCTCCTCCAATTGTCTCATCCACAACAACTCTCAGCATGTAGGCCCTGGCCACTTCTCTTTTTCTGTTTCAGGCTGCAGCCCCAATTGCACAAAGGCCATAGTACTACTAACTGGCACAGATCTTGGTATTTATATATTACTAAGAATCGCAGTGCTTGGTGGTTATACTACTAGTCAGAACAGATTAATTGAAGGCAAGAGTTTGGTTGTAATAATGCTAGGAGGTACAGATCTTAGCAGTTAATCTGCAAGGTAGCACAGAGCTTGGCAGTTATAGTACTAGTTAGCAAAGGCATTGGTAGATATTCTACTAGGTAGCACAGAGCTTGGCAGTTATAGTACTAGTAAGTGCAGAGCTTAGCAGGTATTGTACAAGGTAGCACAGAGCTTGGCAGTTATAGTGCTAGTAAACACAGAGCTTGGCAGATATTCTACAAGGTGGTACAGAGCTTAGCAGTTATAGTACTAGTAAACACAGAGCTTGGCAGATATTCTACAATGTGGCACAGAGCTTGGCAGTTATAGTACTAGTAAGGGCAGAGCTTGGCAGATATTCTACAAGGTAACACAGAGCTTGGCAGTTATAGTACTAGTAAGCACTGAGCTTGGAAGATATTCTGCAATGTAGCACAGAGCTTGGCAGTTGTAGTACTAGTAAACACAGAGCTTGGCAGATATTCTACAATGTAGCACAGAGCTTGGCAGTTATAGTACTAGTAGGTGCATAGCTTGGCAGATATTCTACAATGTAGCACAGAGCTTAGCAGTTATAGTACTAGTAAGTGCAGAGCTTGGCAGATATTCTACAAGGTAACACAGAGCTTGGGAGTTATAGTACTAGTAAACACAGAGCTTGTCATATATTCTACAAGGTAGCACAGAGCTTGGGAGTTATAGCACTAGTAAACACAGAGCTTGGCAGATATTCTACAAGGTAGCACAGAGCTTGGTAGTTATAGTACTAGTAAACACAGAGCTTGGCAGATATTCTACAAGGTATCACAAAGCTTGGCAGTTATAGTAGTAGTGAACACAGGGCTTGGCAGATATTCTACAAGGTAGCACAGAGCTTGGCAGTTATAGTACTAGTAAACACAGAGCTTGGAAGATATTCTACAAGGTAGCACAGAGCTTGGGAGTTATAGTTCTAGTAAACACAGAGCTTGGCAAATATTCTACAAGGTATTACAGAGCTTAGCAGTTGTAGTCCTAGTGAACACAGAGCTTGGAAGATATTCTACAAGGTAGCGCAGAGCTTAGCAGTTATAGTACTAGTAAACACAGAGCTTGGCAGATATTCTACAAGGTAGTACAGAGTTCGGGAGTTATAGTACTAGTAAGCACAGAGCTTGGCAGATATTCTACAAGGTAGCACAGAGCTTGGCAGTTATAATACTAGTAAACACAGAGCTTGGCATATATTCTACAAGGTAGCGCAGAGCTTGGCAGTTATAGTACTGGTAAACACAGAGCTTGGCAGATATTCTACAAGGTAGCACAGAGCTTGGGAGTTAAAGTACTAGTAAACACAGAGCTTGGCAGATATTCTACAAGGTAGCACAGAGCTTGGGAGGTATAGTACTAGTAAACACAGAGCTTGGCAGATATTCTACAAGGTAGCACAGAGCTTGGCAGTTATAATACTAGTAAACACAGAGCTTGGCAGATATTCTACAAGGTAGTACAGAGCTTAGCAGTTATAGTACTAGTAAACACAGAGCTTGGCATATATTCTACAAGGTAGCGCAGAGCTTGGCAGTTATAGTACTGGTAAACACAGAGCTTGGCAGATATTCTACAAGGTAGCACAGAGCTTGGGAGTTAAAGTACTAGTAAACACAGAGCTTGGCAGATATTCTACAAGGTAGCACAGAGCTTGGGAGGTATAGTACTAGTAAACACAGAGCTTGGCAGATATTCTACAAGGTAGCACAGAGCTTGGCAGTTATAATACTAGTAAACACAGAGCTTGGCAGATATTCTACAAGGTAGCACAGAGCTTGGGAGTTAAAGTACTAGTAAACACAGAGCTTGGCAGATATTCTACAAGGTAGCACAGAGCTTGGGAGGTATAGTACTAGTAAACACAGAGCTTGGCAGATATTCTACAAGGTAGCACAGAGCTTGGGAGTTATAGTACTAGTAAACACAGAGCTTGGCAGATATTCTACAAGGTAGCACAGAGCTTGGGAGTTATAGTACTAGTAAGCACAGAGCTTGGCAGATATTCTACAAGGTGTTACAGAGCTTGGGAGTTATAGTACTAGTAAGCACAGAGCTTGGCAGATATTCTACAAGGTGTTACAGAGCTTGGCAGATGTATTACTAGTAAACACAGAGCTTGGAAGTTATTCTACAATGTAGCACAGAGCTTGGCAGTTATAGTACTGGTAAGCACAGTGTTTGGTAGATATTCTGGGTTGTACAGAGCTTGGCAGTTATAGTACTAATAGACACAGAGCTTGGTAGATATTCTACAAGGTGGTACAGAGCTTGGCACTTATAGAAGACTCCTTATTCAGGCCATCTTTCCCTCAGTCTCAGGCCATAGAACTTATCACCACCGGCCAAAGCTCCTCCAATTATCTCCACCACAGCGCCACTCAGCATCTTGGCCACCACTTCTCTTTTTCTATCTCAGACCTCAACCCCAATTGCACATAGTCTCCATTGCTATCTTCAGTCAAACTGTCTCAACACAGGCAGTTTCAAGGCAGATGGTCTTCTTCAGTCAATTGACACGGGTCTATGTCCACATTACTTTAACTAAAGGTCCAGTGCCACAATGTAAAGCGGGTCAAACTGTACTCAGATTGTCCAGTGACGTCACTGGACCAGCTTAACAATAGAGTTCAAGGGTATTTGTTCTGCGGGGGTTGTAACGACACATCTCAGTCCAATCCCTTCACAGCCTAATAAAACATCCCATAAGGACCCGGTTACATGGTCTGTAATGATGACAGGATGCGATTTCTCTGCTCATAGCTCGTTCAGTCTTGTGCTAATAGATGTTGTCCTTAAACACTAATTTGCTTGGCTGTGATTTACTTAATAATGTAACAAAGATTTGTTTCAGAACCGCAATACTTGCAAACAACAGATCTCTCTACTCTCCTAAGCAAGATCGATTCCAAATGATTGCTCGGCATACTGACTGCTCGTTTCAGTGGCTAAGCCAGCTTTCTTCTTTGTCCATACATCGGCCGTGATGGAGAAGGGGACTGGCTTAGCTATTGAAATAACCAGCTAGCCAGCCCCCTTTATTGCTGTGGTCACGTGCTGTAATTAGTTGGACACAAATTGGAGGAGGACCCAATACTGGAGTTTTTTCACAGAAAATCAGTGCACCTTACCGATGTAAGATATACGATAACTACTACATTTAGTAATTGGTTGGACCTGTAACAATCTACAACTACCTCTGAATGTTGTGGTGGTCCTGCCTGTGCTGTATCGGGCCATGTAATGTCTTTGAGATTACTGGAGATATCAAAGGACAGATGAGTGGTCACGTCAACACCATCAAGGGCATAGATTTCATGAAGGTGCGTCCAACGGGCCAGCTATGGGGTCCACTGGAGAAGCTGGCTTCAGTGCACGTTGGCTTCAGCCCATTTGATCTGCACAAAATTCTCTTCACGCACCACAAAAATGATGATAGGATAATAGGTCAAGTAATCGAAAACGAGAAAGCAGACGCACTATCAGCTCCACACCACCAATTGTAATCCCTCAGAACAGTCAGCGTTCTTTTAAGCCACTACGGAATGCGGTGCTCGTAGAAAACAGGTGAAAGTTCTGTAGAAACAAAATATAGAAGAATACGAGCACTCACCATTCGTGCAAAAAGTGTCCATCCTTAATTGAGGCTTCATAGTAAAACAGCAGGACATAGCAGGGAGAACCTGTGGTTCCAAACAACGACGGCCGTTTCGCTCTCCTGAGCTTCTACGGGTCAAGTAGCTTCTGATAGGTCAAGTAACCCTCTTGGGATAGACTAGAAATATCAGGTGGACCAAAATTAGGAGCTATGGTGGTATGTATTATACAATAGGGGGCCCCATTCTGAGTCTCTCCGTGAGGTCCCATCCCGTGCACAACCTGCAATATACTAATATAGGGGGTAACTTTTCTTTTGTGTTTTCTTTCCCCCCAGACAGAGGATACAGATACAGATCTGCCGTATCCTCCTCCTCAGAAGAGCGCCAACGTGTATATGATTCCCCAAGGCATAAAGCCCGTTCTGCAGAGAACCGCTATCGAGGTGAGTCTATACCAACACGGAGAGCTGAGAGATCCTGTATGGAAGACTCACACTTTTCTATAAGATTTCACTATGAGGTGGTGTTTGTAAGTTCACTGTATACACGGCTGTTGTTCCCGGGATCTGGAGAAGCAGATTTTCTTCTCATAACTATAGGCACCTTAGATTTCTAAAGTCTGATTTTGGACTAAACTACTTTCTCTAAATTTAAAAGCGGTCTGTCCCGGTAACTGATTCACATGGGGCTTGGTGATAAATGTATGATTGCTGGGGGTCCGACCACTGGGACCCAAGGGATCACAAGAACAATGCTCTTGAGTCTCTATATGAGCGAAGCACTGGGGCTTATCTGCCACCACTTCTCCATCCATGTCTATGGGTTTGTCGAAGTGGTGGTGCGCATGTGTGACCACTGCTTTCATAGAGGAAGGCATACGCATTACCACTCCAATCACACTGGGACCCCTACCCAATTATCCTAAAATTGGACCCCCACCAACCATACTTTAATCACATGTCCCCTACTGGGTCAGCTGAAGAGAAGAGATCCATTCTTGATAGATCCCATCTCCCATAGCTATTGGTTCAAAGATTGTACAGAACTAGTAAAACTTGGCTGCTTTCTTGCTTTTGTGGTTCTGCTTTTAGATCAAATTGGCTTTTTTTAGATGAAATTGGTCTTGTTTTTCTAACTCGGAGTTGCGGTAAACAGGGCGGTAGATATTTGGCCTAAAAGTCATCGCCAAGCATGATAGGGACCAACCCCGTCTACGTGCCCCGCTGCTCCGCCTTGTTTTTGGAGTGTTTTATAGCAGATTGCACATGGCTTCCTGAGTAATTAGTCTCCCCGGTAGGTGCATGTGGAAAAGCCATAAATATATCTGATTATGTATATATGTATGTGTTATCACCGGACCCAATACATTGATCTCATTGTGCTCTAGTTAAATCAGCTTGTTACTTTATATGAGACATTTAACAACTTTTTCCCTCTTTCCCGGCGGTTATGATGATGAGCTGATGGCCGATATTACATAAAACCCTTTTAAACCTGAGATTTCGACCACTCTGTCGGCAGGTTCTGGCATGGGGTCTGAGAAACCTTAAGAGCTACCAGCTGGCCAGCGTGACATCCCCCAGCCTCATTGTGGAGTGTGGCGATGAAATGATCCAGTCTTGCGTTATTAAAAACGTCAAAAAGAATCCCAACTTTGATGTGTGCGTCCTCTTCATGGAAGTGGTAAGAGCCTTAATACAGTAAACAGATTTTCCTCCCCGACCCTTGCGTCGTAAGAAAGGCCCAGGTGCTTGTAAAACGCACTTGGCCTGGATTCAGCTACTTTTATAAGCCGATATTCCAGAGGTGCGAGAGAGCTCGCATGTGTTTCTTATATCACGGGGCTGAATGAAAGCTGTCTATCAGCAGCTGGAGACCAGCGCTGGGATTATTATCTTTAAGGACGGTTGCAGCCATGTGGAACGTGACAGTCCGAGAGTGGGCAGGAACCCTTCTTCTAGCACCGAAGGACATGAGTCTTCTTTTATGCTCTTGGCTGATGACAATGTATCCTAATATTAAAGTAGATTAAAAAAAAAATGAAGAAAACTCTGGCTTAATGCATCGGTGTCAAAATAGAAAATTTCTGATTACATTCGGAATTCATCTCGTATCACAAGTTCATGGAGAATAAGTAAAAATATCGTGCTTCAGATTGGGGAAATAATTGTTACACTGATTCCGAGGGGCAAAGGGGTTCAATTTCTTGCATTGGTATCAGCTGTATAATTTAACAATGTTGCAATATAGATAAATATTATTTGCTAATTATATCAAATCTCAGTATGAAATGCACAATGAGATGAGCTTTCTCCTCTGTTCTTTCTACTCTGGGAGGAGTTTTCTCCTCTGACTCTTCTACTCTGGCAGAAGTTTTTACTTGCTCCCACTACTCTGGGAGAAGCTTTCTCCTCTGCTCCCTCTATTCTGAGATAAGCTTTCTCCTCGTCCCCCTCTACTCTGAGATAAGTTTTCTCCTCGTCCCCCTCTACTCTGGGAGAAGCCTTTTCCTCTGCTCCCTCTACTCTGAGATAAGCTTTCTCCTCTTCCCCCTCTACTCCAGGAGAAGCTTTCTCCTCTTCCCCCACTACTCTGAGATAAGCTTTTTGCTTGGCTCCCACTACTCTGGGAGAAGCTTTCTCCTCTGCTCCCTCTATTCTGAGATAAGCTTTCTCCTCGTCCCCCTCTACTCTGAGATAAGCTTTCTCCTCTTCCCCCTCTACTCTGGGAGAAGCCTTCTCCTCTGCTCCCTCTACTCTGAGATAAGCTTTCTCCTCTTCCCCCTCTACTCCAGGAGAAGCTTTCTCCTCTTCCCCCTCTACTCTGAGATAAGCTTTTTGCTTGGCTCCCACTACTCTGGGAGAAGCTTTTTCCTTGGCTCCCACTACTCTGGGAGAAGCTTTTTCCTTGGTTCCCACTACTCTGGGAGAAGCTTTTTCCTTGGTTCCCACTACTCTGGAAGAAGCTTTTTCCTTGGCTCCCACTACTCTGGGAAAAGCTTTTTCATTGGCTCCCACTACTTTGGGAGAAGCTTTTTCCTTGGCTCCCACTACTCTGGGAAAAGCTTTTTCCTTGGCTCCCACTACTCTGGGAGAAGCTTTTTCCTTGGTTCCCACTACTCCGGAGAAGCTTTTTCCTTGGCTCCCACTACTCTGGGAGAAGCTTTTTCCTTGGCTCCCACTACTCTGGGAGAAGCTTTTTCCTTTAGGCTCCCACTACTCTGGGAAAAGCTTTTTCCTTGGCTCCCACTACTTTGGGAGAAGCTTTTTCCTTGGCTCCCACTACTCTGGGAAAAGCTTTTTCCTTGGCTCCCACTACTCTGGGAAAAGCTTTTTCCTTGGCTCCCACTACTTTGGGAGAAGCTTTTTCCTTGGCTCCCACTACTCTGGGAAAAGCTTTTTCCTTGGCTCCCACTACTCTGGGAGAAGCTTTTTCCTTGGTTCCCACTACTCTGGAGAAGCTTTTTCCTTTAGGCTCCCACTGCTCTGGGAGGAACTTTCTCCTCTGTTCTTTCTACTCTGAGAGGAGTTTTCTCCTCTACCCCCTCTATTTTGGGAAGAGATTTCTTCTCTGTCCCCTCTACTCTGGGAGAAGCTTTTTCCTCTGCCCTATCTACTGTCGGATGAGCTTTCTCCTCTTCCCAATCTACTCTGTAAGAAGTGTTTTCCTCAGCCCCCTCTACTCTGGAATAAGCTTTTGCCTATGCTCCCTCTAATCTGTGAGAAGCTTTTCCTTGGCTCCCACTTCTCTGGGAGAAGCTTTCTCCTCTTCCCCTTCTACTCTGGGAGAATCATTCTCCTCTGCTCCCTCTACTGTGGAAAAAGCTTTCTTCTCTGCCCCTCTACTCTGGGATAAGCTTTTTCTTTTGCTCCCACTACTCTGGGAGAAGAATTTTCCTTGGCTCCCACTATGGGAGAAGCTTTCTCCTCTGAGCACTCTACTCTAGGAGAAGCATTCTCCATGGCTCCCACTACTCTGGGAGGAACTTTCTCCTCTGTTCTTTCTACTCTGGGAGAATCTTTTCTACTCCAGGAGGAGCTTTCTCCTCTTTTGTCTCGACTCTGTGAGGATCTTTCTCCTCTACCCTCTCTACTTTGGGAGAAGCTTTCTCCTCTGCCCTCTCCACTCTGGGAGAAGCTTTCTCCTCTACCCACTCAACTCTAGGAGGAGCTCTCTCCTCTGCCCCCTCTACTTTGAGAGGAGTTTTCTCCTCTGTTCTTTCAACTCTGGGAGACACTTTCTCCCCAGCCCCTCTACTTTGGGAGAAAACCTTGCTCCTTTGCCCCCTCTACTCTGGGAGAAGCTTTCTCTTCTACCCCCTCTACTCTGGAAGAAGCTTTATCCTCTGCCCCCTCTACTTTGGGACAAACTTTCTCCTCTGCCTCCTCTACTTTTGGAGAAGCTTTCGCCTTAGCTCAAACTACTCTGGGAGGAGCTTTCTGTTCTTCTCCATCTTCTCTAGGAGTAGATTTATCCTTTGCCTCCTCTACTTCAGGAGGAGCTTTCTCCTCTGCTGCCTCAACTCTGTGAGTATCTTTCTCCCCACCTCCTCTACTTTGGAAGAAGCTTTTTCCTCTGCCCTCTCTACTCTGGAAGAAGCTTTCTCCTCTGCCCCCTCTACTCAGGGAGGTGCTCTCTCCTCTGCCTCCTTTACTTTGAGAGGAGTTTTCTCTGTTCTTTCAACTCTGCTCAGTTACCTCTACTCTTGGATGACCTTTTTTCTCTGCCTCCTCTACTCATAGATAAGCTTTCTCCTCTACTCACACTACTCTGGGAGGAGCTCTTTGCTCTGCCCCCTCTACTATGGGATAAGCTTTCTCCTCTTCTCTCTACTCTGGGAAGTACTTTCTCCTCTTTCTCTACTCTGGAAGGAGCTTTCTCCTCTTCTCTCTACTCTGGGAGGATCTTTCTCCTCTTCTTTCTCTACTCTGGGAAGAACTTTCTCCTCTTCTTTCTCTACTCTGGGAGGAACTTTCTCCTCTTCTCTCTACTCTGGGAAGAACTTTCTCCTCTTCTCTGTACTCTGGGAGGAGCTTTCTCCTCTTCTCTCTACTCTGGGAGGATCTTTCTCCTCTTCTCTCTACTCTGGGAAGAACTTTCTCCTCTTCTCTATACTCTGGGAGGATCTTTCTCCTCTTCTTTCTCTACTCTGGAAGGAGCTTTCTCCTCTTCTCTCTACTCTGGGAGGATCTTTCTCCTCTTCTTTCTCTACTCTGGGAAGAACTTTCTCCTCTTCTTTCTCTACTCTGGGAGGAACTTTCTCCTCTTCTCTCTACTCTGGGAGGAGCTTCCGACTCTTCTCTCTACTCTGGGAGGAGTTTTCTCTTCTCTCTACTCTGGGAGGAGCTTTCTCCTCTTCTCTCTACTCTGGGAGGAACTTCTCCTCTTCTCTCTACTCTGGGAGGAGCTTTCTCCTTTTCTCTCTACTCTGGGAAGAACTTTCACCTCTTCTTTCTCTATTCTGGGAGGAGCTTTCTCCTCTTCTCTCTACTCTGGGAAGAACTTTCTCCTCTTCTTTCTCTACTCTAGGAGGAGATTTCGCCTCTTCTTTCTCTACTCTGTGAGGAGCTTTCTGCTCAGTTCCCTCTACTCTTGGAGGACCTTTCTTCTCTGCCTAGTCTACTCAAATATAAGCTTTCTCCTCTGCCCTCTCTTCTCTGGGAAGAGCTTTTTACTCTGCCCCCTCTGTTCTGAGAGATGTTTTTTCTGCTCTCTTTACAAATCTCATTTGTATGAGCTGCCAAGATGACTGAGGGAAGGGAAGTGAAAGTGACAACTTCTCTGAGCATAATTTTGGCTAAAAAGTTGCCATTTTTTTGGAATGTAATGTAATTTTGTAGAAGACCTGTTTTAGAATGTTCTTCATAATGTAGAAATAAGTCAATTAACGTCCTCTTCCTCTCTTGTTTAGAGGCTACCCAGGGAAGACCTTTACTGTCCTCCCATCATTGTGAAGGTGATTGATAATCGGCAGTTTGGGAGGAAGCCTATAGTTGGACAATGTACCATTCACTCATTGGAGGAGTATCACTGTGACCCCAATTTGGAGGAAGTCGATATCGATGAAGGAATGGCAGGTATAAGATAAAGACTCTTTTATATAAGAAATCAGAGCAGTCAACTTTCTTATTTCAAATAATTAATGGAAACTAATTCCAATGAGGGTGAACCTAGACATTGACACAGTGATACTTGTGTTTAGAGGATATTATCACATCACAGGATTAATCCAAAGGTGAACTCTTAACGTGGGAATTATACTTATAGATGTAGCATCCAATGGAGCATGGTCAGTCCTCTTTGGTTTTATGGTTATCTAACTTGATGAAGTTCAGTCTGTATGAAAGTGAAATCTGTTACTTGGGGTACCGGTCCGGATAATGCCGTGAGGAGTAATGACAGTGACACTTGGGATATACAGTTGTGCTCAAAAGTTTACATACCCTGGCAGAATTTTTGCTTTCTTATCATTTTTTTTTCCAGAGAATATGAATGATAACACTAAAACTTTTTCTCCACTCATGGTTAGTGGTTGGGTGAAGCCATTTATTGTCAAACTACTGTGTTTTCTCTTTTTAAATCATAATGACAAGCCAAAACATCCAAATGACCCTTATCAAAAGTTCACATACCCCATTTCTTAATACCGTGTATTGCCCCCTCTAACATTAATGACAGCTTGAAGTCTTTTGTGGTAGTTGTGGATGAGGTTCTTTATTTTTTCAGATGGTAAAGCTGCCCACTCTTCTTGGCAAAAAGCCTCCGGTTCCTGTAAATTCCTGGGCTGTCTAGCATGAACTGTGCACTTGAGATCTCCCCAGAGCGGCTCAATGATATTGAGGTCAGGAGACTGAGATGGTCACTCCAGAACCTTCACTTTGTTCTGATTTAGCCAATGACAGGTCGACTTGGTGTTGTGTTTTGGATTATTGTCATGTTGGACCGTCCAAGTACATCCCATGTGCAGCTTCCGCGCTGCTGATTGCAAATTTGCCTCCAGTATTTGCTGATAACGTGCTGCATTCATCTTTCCCTCATCTTTGACCAAGTTTCCTGGGCCTTTGTAGCTCACACAGCCCCAAAACATCAGCGATCCACCTCCTTTCTTTACAGTAGGAATGGTGTTCCTTTCAGCATAGGCCTTGTTGACCTCTCTCCAAATGTAATGTTTATGGTTGTGGCCAAAAAGTTAAATTTTGGACTCATCACTCCAAATTACCTTTTTCCAGACGTTTTGAGGCTTGTCTCTGTGCTGTTTTGTGTATTGTAGGTGAGTTACTTTGTGGCATTTGCACAGTAATGGCTTTTTCCTGGCGGCTCGACCATGCAGCCCATTTTTCCTCAAGTGCCTCCTTATTGTGCACCGTGAAACAGCCACACCGCTAATTTTCAGAGAATCGTGTATTTCAGCTGATGTTATTTGTGGGTTTTTCTTTGCATCCCGAACAATTTTCCTGGCAGTTGTGGATGACACTTTTGTTGGTCTGCCTGACTATAGTTTTGTTTTTACAGAGCCCCTGATTTTCCATTAGTTATTCGCAGTTTGAACGCTGCTGACTGGCATCATCAATTCCTTAGATATGCTTGTGTATCCCTTTCCTGTTTTATACAGTTCAACTACCTTTTCTCGTAGATCCATTGACAATTCTTTTGCTTTCCCCGTGACTCACAATCCAGAAACGTCAGTGGCTGGATGAAAGATGCAAGAGTCTGTCTGGATCCCAGAAACTCACTCAGGGTACAGGATAATGACACTGATATTTGGGGTACAGGATAATGACACTGACACTTGGGGTACAGGATAATGGCACTGACACTCGGGATACAAGATAATGACACTGACACTCAGGTTACAGGATAATGACACTGATATTTGGGGTACAGGATAATGGCGCTGACACTGGGGGTACAGGATAATGGCGCTGACACTCGGGGTACTGGATAATGACGCAGACACTCGGGGTACATGATAAAGACACTGGCACTGGGGGTACAGGATAATGACACTGACACTCGGGGTACAGGATAATGACGCGGACACTCGGGGTACATGATAATGACACTGACACTGGGGGTACAGGATAATGACGTGGACAGTGGGGGTACAGGACACAGACACTGCATTTTCTGGAGTCTTTGGTGCCTGGGATGACATACTGGTAGAGTTACAGGATATATTTGAGTTTTTTATGAAGCGAGGTCTGCTCTGTAAATCAGTTATGTTCCATCTCTTGTAAATTCCTTATAACTTTTACGCTTGATTCTATTTTCGATGTGTGTGATAAGTTTCATACAAATATACCGTGTTCGTAAAGTGTTTTATTCACAGACACCTAACTAATAGGAGCACGAAAAGTGCTGATCTGATGACTCCAGATTGTTTTTGGCCAACTTGAGATTTTCGAGGTATCTGGTGTATTCTCAAAAAACCTTCCCTGCAAGGAGGCCAGAAGTGAGAAAGCTTTGTACTAAATGTAAACCCCAATAAGCTGTGTACCCTAAAGCTCCTGGGCCTGTGATTATACATAATGCCTCTATTTATGGTCGGCGTAAAGAGGACATTAATGGCTCATCACTGGAGGTCCATCCTCTGCGCAGTGACACTGAGTTGGGGGCAATAAGGAGTAACTTATTTATCTTTCGAAATGGCAAAGTAATACTGAATCTGAGATTTGCCAGAATCCAAGCCAAATTTTATGCTACTTTCGGTGGATGCTGGAGATGCCGCTGGACCAGTCGAGCCCTTTGCCTCTTGTCATAACCTTCAATGTGTCTCGCACATAAAAAGTGACATTACGGTCTCTGTCGTTGTCGCTGATGGGCTCGTAGGAGTTTTGGCACCGTGCTCTCCGAAGCCTTTGTCTTTACCTTGGTGGCATGCCAACATTTACACGTCTGTACGACCCGTTTTCTTTATCCTGGCAGTCGGGTTTTTTTCTTTTTTATGTTATTTAATGTAACACTCAGCTCACCGCCTTCCCCACCGAGAGAATAATTGCTGTTTCTTTTGAATTCTGTTTTCAAAGAGATTTTTTTTTCCTTCTGGTTGGAAATATTACTAGAAGAGGGGTGTTGTTCCAAGCCTGGCGGGGCTCGTCTCATTAACACGTCAGGGCCCAGACGTACCAATAAGCCATGTGGACAGTGAGGTGTGTCCGTACGCACCGGGACAGCCAGTAACACAGAGATACTACCACCAGCTGACCACAGTCTGAAGGTCTCCTTATTTGTGTTTTGGCATTGAGCACAAATACTTTGACTTTTTAGAAATCCTGCCGAATACATATGGAAAAATCTAGAGAAATTTGTTAATACCTCACCCAAATAATCATCACCAAATACATCCTGTTACATCAATTTGATTAATTACCATTAATATAGCTGCCTCTTGTCCACCCTAGAGCCCTAAGTTATATATGTGTCCAGACATACCATTTATCACCACCCATCTGGGCTGGTTGACCTACGGTCATGCTCGGTAATGACGTCGAGGCTCTTTGTACGTAGGACAACATGCTTATCAACATGTTGTGCAAGATCAGTTGAACAGATGCCCATCATCAGTATTCTGAGACTAGGGACATGAAAAATAGAGCCAAAATATACCATAGGATAAATATAGGCACATTTCAGCATCAGATTTGCAGACATGACAACAGACCCAGCCCGATTTCTACTGAACCAATCTTAGAACACCATGGATGAAACTCTATATCGATATGTATGGTGGTTGTAGGAGATAAGTGTCAGTCAAGTGAGCTTTGAATGGACATCTCTATGACATATGACCACCATTCGACTAGGACTAAATAGAGGTTCTCTGGCCCAAGCTTAGATTACATCCCCTTACAACTCTATATTATTGTGTTTGGTGTCTTCGGGAGACAATGTCAGCCAAAGGAGCATTCAGTGGACAGCTTTCTGCTATGTATTGTTACCTTTAGGGTAGGACTACACTTAAGATGACAAGCACCTTAGCTTTTGGCCATGTAACCTCTATTGATCTGTCCTGCCTTTTTAAGTACAGAGGTATCTCCTACATCTCCCCCAGTACTCATCCATACACAGACACATGCATGGTTTAAACATGAGTTTTCAAAAGCTAGTTCAGAGTAAAATGCTTCCAGACACCTTTGTGCTTGGCTTATCTCCTATGGACCCAAAAGGATCAGACATTCTAGAAGAAAACCTTGAACCCAACTGAACCAAACTTAGGTCACCATGGATCTCTAGAGTGATATGCATGGAGGATTGGGGGAGATAGATGTTGGCCAGATGAGCTTCGAATGGGCAACTTTTTATGGCGTATAGTCACCCTTTGGTTAGGATTACACTTAAGATAACGATATACATTACATGGAGGTTGATTGGCCAACATCTATCTTCCCTGATTCACCTGGTGGTTCTCCATACACTTGCTTGATTCAGGCATGTTTTTTCAAATGATAGTGTGGAGTCAGGTGCTGCCAAACAGCTGATGATGGCTTATCTCTCATGGATGCAAAAGGATCTAGCCTTGATTGTAATTCAGCATGCCCTAGATGATGTCAGAGATGAGAAGGTCGGCCATTTTGAATTTAAAGGGAAGGTGCCATAAAAAAAAAAAATTTTTTCAGAAATTGTAAAAATGTAAAGAATTAATGATTACATTTTCTTAAAAAATATTATCATTTGTTTATAATTTAGTAAAATATGAAAAATAATTTGAAAAGTTTTGGAATTTCCACTTTTCAACACTAGGGGGAGCAGCTGCTGAAATTTCAGAAAAACCTAGTGTACAAATAGCTCACATTACTGCACTGCAGTAAATATGGGCGGAGTCTGCTGACCTGTGTGATGTCTCCTCCCCTTCTGGGTGTTTGCTAAGGGATTAGAGAGGATGATATTCAGGAACCCAGTGAGCAGCCATTTTGTTGGTGACTGCAGAGTATGGCTGCCGTCACACTATCAGTATTTGGTCAGTATTTTACCTCAGTATTTGTAAGCCAAAACCAGGAGTGGAACAAATAGAGGAAAAGTATAATAGAAACATGTGCACCACTTCTGCATTTATCACCCACTCCTGGTTTTGGCTACAAATACTGAGGTAAAATACTGACCAAATACTGATAGTGTGAAAGCAGCCTTATACTGACAAGTCTACGGTCACCAAGGATGGCAGGCAGCAAGGATTCTGGGAGATATGTGGTGGAGGGAGCAGGGTGACAGCTGCACAGAGTATTTCAGGAGAGCAGTGTGCTGGTCTATAGGGGCCCCCTGTTTGGTGCGCGGAGCAGCCAGGGATTGTACATAGAGTTCTGTCTTTTATACACATGGATGGACCGTCTGCTCCACAGAAATCCAGGAAACATTTCTGCGGATTGATGGCCTGGTCTGATCCAGACTTTGCATGCAGACCCCATTCCCCTCCTCAGATCCTGTCTTCTCCATCCTGTCCTGGCGATGTGTGAAAGCGAGGCGACAGGCAAAGTACGGGGTGACGCTGGGAAGGAAATGTAGCCATATAGTAACGATAAAAATGAGACCCCTCTCTTCAGCTGCCTCACCAGCCTTCCCCTGACTGCACCTAACTGGAGGTCATGCTGTCCCCTCTATTACCCCAGACCCGCGTGTAGGTGCTCAGCCAGAACCACCATAGAATGGGTCCGCTTTCTGAAGATAATACTGCCATAGTGTTCTCACATAATACCGCCATATAGATCACACACAATACTATCAAATAGATCACACAATACTGTCATACAGTTCTCACATACCACCATATAGATCACACATACCGCCAGTGTTCTCACATACCGCCATATAGATCACACATAATACCGCCAGTGTTCTCACATACCGCCATATAGATCACACATAATACTGCCAGTGTTCTCACATACCACCATATAGATCACACATAATACTGCCAGTGTTCTCACATACCACCATATAGATCACACATACCGCCAGTGTTCTCACATACCGCCATATAGATCACACATAATACCGCCAGTGTTCTCACATACTGCCATATAGATCACACATAATACTGCCAGTGTTCTCACATACCACCATATAGATCACACATAATACCGCCAGTGTTCTCACATACCACCATATAGATCACACATACCGCCAGTGTTCTCACATACCGCCATATAGATCACACATAATACCGCCAGTGTTCTCACATACCGCCATATAGATCACACATAATACTGCCAGTGTTCTCACATACCACCATATAGATCACACATAATACCGCCAGTGTTCTCACATACCGCCATATAGATCACACATAATACTGCCAGTGTTCTCACATAATACCCCAGACCCGCGTGCAGGTGCTCAGCCAGAACCACCATAGAATGGGTCCGCTTTCTGAAGATAATACTGCCATAGTGTTCTCACATAATACCGCCATATAGATCACACACAATACTATCAAATAGATCACACAATACTGTCATACAGTTCTCACATAATACCACCATATAGATCACACATAATACCGCCAGTGTTCTCACATACCGCCATATAGATCACACATAATACCGCCAGTGCTCTCACATACCGCCATATAGATCACACATAATACCGCCAGTGTTCTCACATACCACCATATGCTTCTCACATAATACCGCCATATAGATCACCCATAATGCCGCCACATAGATCTCACATGTATTGTAAATAAAGACTCGGCCAGAATAAAGTCCTTTATTAATCTTTTTTATACCATACCGAACGCATAATCCTCGACTCCCTCATCTCCCACAACAAAAATAATAAACCACAATGGGGAAAGACACGCAGGGGGGAGAGGAGTGCATAGGAGAGGATTAGATACTGACTGCTGAGCCGTGTATCTAATCCTGTCCTGTGTGATACTGTGCTGCGCCGTGTATCTAATCCTATCTTGTGTGATACTGTACACAGGACAGGATTAGCTACACAGGACTAGATTAGCTACACAGGACAGAGGTAGCAGTGGTAGATGGTATATAGAGGCAGGCAGCAGTGGTAGATGGTATATAGAGACAGGCAGCAGTGGTAGATGGTATATAGAGGCAGGTAGCAGTGGTAGATGGTATATAGAGGCAGGCAGCAGTCGTAGATGGTATATAGAGACAGGCAGCAGTGGTAGATGGTATATAGAGGCAGGCAGCAGTGGTAGATGGTATATAGAGGCAGGCAGCAGTGGTAGATGGTATATAGAGGCAGGCAGCAGTGGTAGATGGTATATAGAGGCAGGCAGCAGTGGTAGATGGTATATAGAGGCAGGCAGCAGTGGTAGATGGTATATAGAGGCAGGCAGCAGTCGTAGATGGTATATAGAGGCAGGCAGCAGTGGTAGATGGTATATAGAGGCAGGCAGCAGTGGTAGATGGTATATAGAGGCAGGCAGCAGTCGTAGATGGTACATAGAGGCAGGCAGCAGTGGTAGATGGTATATAGAGACAGACAGCAGTGGTAGATGGTATATAGAGACAGGCAGCAGTGGTAGATGGTATATAGAGGCAGGCAGCAGTGGTAGGTGGTATACAGAGGCAGGTAGCGGTGGTATACAGAGGCAGGTAGCGGTGGTATACAGAGGCAGGTAGCGGTGGTATATAGGGGCAGGTAGCAGTGGTATATAGGGGCAGGTAGCAGTGGTATATAGGGGTAGGTAGCAGTGGTATATAGTGGCTGATAGCAGTGGTATATAGTGGCTGGTAGCGGTGGTATATAGTGGCTGGTAGCAGTGGTATATAGGGGCTAGTAGCAGTGGTATATAGGGGCTGGTAGCAGTGGTATATAGGGGCTAGTAGCAGTGGTATATAGGGGCTAGTAGCAGTGGTATATAGGGGCTAGTAGCAGTGGTATATAGGGGCTAGTAGCAGTGGTATATAGGGGCTAGTAGCAGTGGTATATAGTGGCTGGTAGCAGTGGTATATAGGGGCTAGTAGCAGTGGTATATAAGGGCAGGTAGCAGTGGTATATAGGAGCAGGTAGCAGTGGTATATAGGGGCTAGTAGCAGTGGTATATAGGGGCTAGTAGCAGTGGTATATAGGGGCTAGTAGCAGTGGTATATAAGGGCAGGTAGCAGTGGTATATAGGAGCAGGTAGCAGTGGTATATAGGGGCTAGTAGCAGTGGTATATAGGGGCTAGTAGCAGTGGTATATAGGGGCTAGTAGCAGTGGTATATAAGGGCAGGTAGCAGTGGTATATAGGAGCAGGTAGCAGTGGTATATAGGGGCTAGTAGCAGTGGTATATAGGGGCTAGTAGCAGTGGTATATTGGGACAGGTAGCAGTGGTATATAGTGGCTGGTAGCAGTGGTATATAGGGGCTAGTAGCAGTGGTATATAAGGGCAGGTAGCAGTGGTATATAGGAGCAGGTAGCAGTGGTATATAGGGGCTAGTAGCAGTGGTATATAAGGGCAGGTAGCAGTGGTATGTAGGTGCTGGTAGCAGTGGTATATAAGGGCTAGTAGCAGTGGTATATAGTGGCTGGTAGCAGTGGTATATAGGGACAGGTAGCAGTGGTATATAAGGGCAGGTAGCAGTGGTATGTAGGAGCAGGTAGCAGTGGTATATAGGGGCTAGTAGCAGTGGTATATAGTGGCTAGTAGCAGTGGTATATAGGGGCTAGTAGCAGTGGTATATAAGGGCAGGTAGCAGTGGTATATAGGTGCTGGTAGCAGTGGTATATAAGGGCTAGTAGCAGTGGTATATAGGAGCAGGTAACAGTGGTATATAGGTGCTGGTAGCAGTGGTATATAAGGGCTAGTAGCAGTGGTATATAGGGGCAGGTAGCAGTGGTATATAGGTGCTGGTAGCAGTGGTATATAAGGGCTAGTAGCAGTGGTATATAGGGGCTAGTAGCAGTGGTATATAGGGACAGGTAGCAGTGGTATATAGGGGCTAGTAGCAGTGGTATATAGGGGCTAGTAGCAGTGGTATATAGGGGCTAGTAGCAGTGGTATATAGGGGCTAGTAGCAGTGGTATATAGTGGCTGGTAGCAGTGGTATATAGGAGCAGGTAGCAGTGGTATATAGGGGCTAGTAGCAGTGGTATATAAGGGCAGGTAGCAGTGGTATATAGGAGCAGGTAGCAGTTTTATATAGGGGCTAGTAGCAGTGGTATATAGTGGCTAGTAGCAGTGGTATATAGGGGCTAGTAGCAGTGGTATATAAGGGCAGGTAGCAGTGGTATATAGGTGCTGGTAGCAGTGGTATATAAGGGCTAGTAGCAGTGGTATATAGGAGCAGGTAACAGTGGTATATAGGTGCTGGTAGCAGTGGTATATAAGGGCTAGTAGCAGTGGTATATAGGGGCAGGTAGCAGTGGTATATAGGTGCTGGTAGCAGTGGTATATAAGGGCTAGTAGCAGTGGTATATAGGGGCTAGTAGCAGTGGTATATAGGGACAGGTAGCAGTGGTATATAGGGGCTAGTAGCAGTGGTATATAGGGGCTAGTAGCAGTGGTATATAGGGGCTAGTAGCAGTGGTATATAGGGGCTAGTAGCAGTGGTATATAGTGGCTGGTAGCAGTGGTATATAGGAGCAGGTAGCAGTGGTATATAGGGGCTAGTAGCAGTGGTATATAGGGGCAGGTAGCAGTGGTATATAGGGGCTAGTAGCAGTGGTATATAGGGGCAGGTAGCAGTGGTATATAAGGGCTAGTAGCAGTGGTATATAGGGGCAGGTAGCAGTGGTATATAGGTGCTGGTAGCAGTGGTATATAAGGGCTAGTAGCAGTGGTATATAGGGGCTAGTAGCAGTGGTATATAGGGACAGGTAGCAGTGGTATATAGGGGCTAGTAGCAGTGGTATATAGGGGCTAGTAGCAGTGGTATATAGTGGCTGGTAGCAGTGGTATATAGGAGCAGGTAGCAGTGGTATATAGGGGCTAGTAGCAGTGGTATATAGGGGCAGGTAGCAGTGGTATATAGGGGCTAGTAGCAGTGGTATATAGTGGCTGGTAGCAGTGGTATATAGGAGCAGGTAGCAGTGGTATATAGGGGCTAGTAGCATTGGTATATAGGTGCAGGTAGCAGTGGTATATAGGGGCTAGTAGCAGTGGTATATAGTGGCTGGTAGCAGTGGTATATAGGAGCAGGTAGCAGTGGTATATAGGGGCTAGTAGCAGTGGTATATAGGGGCTAGTAGCAGTGCTATATAGGGGCTGGTAGCAGTGGTATATAGGGGCTAGTAGCAGTGGTATATAGTGGCTGGTAGCAGTGGTATATAGGAGCAGGTAGCAGTGGTATATAGGGGCAGGTAGCAGTGGTATATAGGGGCAGGGTGCAGTGGTATATAGGGGCTAGTAGCAGTGGTATATAGGGGCTAGTAGCAGTGGTATATAGGGGCTGGTAGCAGTGGTATATAGGGGCTAGTAGCAGTGGTATATAGGAGCAGGTAGCAGTGGTATATAGGGGCTGGTAGCAGTGGTATATAGGGGCAGGGTGCAGTGGTATATAGGGGCTAGTAGCAGTGGTATATAAGGGCTAGTAGCAGTGGTATATAGGGGCTGGTAGCAGTGGTATATAGGGGCTAGTAGCAGTGGTATATAGGAGCAGGTAGCAGTGGTATATAGGGGCTGGTAGCAGTGGTATATAGGGGCTGGTAGCAGTGGTATATAGGGGCAGGGTGCAGTGGTATATAGGGGCTAGTAGCAGTGGTATATAGGGGCTAGTAGCAGTGGTATATAGGGGCTGGTAGCAGTGGTATGTAGGGGCTAGTAGCAGTGGTATATAGGAGCAGGTAGCAGTGGTATATAGGGGCTGGTAGCAGTGGTATATAGGGGCAGGGTGCAGTGGTATATAGGGGCTAGTAGCAGTGGTATATAGGGGCTAGTAGCAGTGGTATATAGGGGCTGGTAGCAGTGGTATATAGGGGCTAGTAGCAGTGGTATATAGGAGCAGGTAGCAGTGGTATATAGGGGCTGGTAGCAGTGGTATATAGGGGCTGGTAGCAGTGGTATATAGGGGCTAGTAGCAGTGGTAGATGCATAAGAAAATAAAAACTCTGTACTTACCTTCAGTCCTCTCCCAGGAAGTGTTGTCATGTTCAGGGCAGAGCAGTGTGACGATCTCCCTGCTCTGCTCTGAACAGGTCGGCAGTGAGCAGTGATTGCAGCCTGTGCTGTAATACTAAGTACAGGCTGCAATCACAGCTCCTGGCTGCAGATACTCACCCCGACCCTCGCTCCCAGCAGCAGCTTCTCCCTGGCAGCTCCTGCTATGATCGCACACACTGAGCTGTGTGTGCGATGACAGAGGAAAATAAAAAACAAAATGGCCGCGATCTCCTCTCACAGCTGTGACGTAGCAGCCCAGGGGGCGTGCCCAAGTCACAGCTGAGAGGCAGGAGGAGCGGTCGGAGCCGACTGTTGGCGCCTATGCCCATGGCTGCCGTAAGTGAGGTGTGCAAGTGTCGTGCCCAGACACTTACACCCACACTAATGAAAATGGCGGCCTCCAGTGGCAAAAGTAAAAATGAATAAATAAAAAAGTATTAAAGTAGTACATTTACTTTTGTATTAAAAATAATTGATTATATAATCAATAATTATTAATACAAAAACTAAAATCACGGCACCCTCCCTTTAAATATGTGATTCTTTTGTGTCCGCAAACGATTCTGGTAGGTGCTTATTCTCTTCATCCCATACAGGACACAGGCTATGCTAGCATGTGCGTCAGAACAGATTCCTGTTGGGTTAACAAGCCCTCTATAATGAAAATTGGATGTGAATGGCCATCTGAAGGTTAGGGCCATGCCTAAGATGTCCCTGTACTTTGGATAGCGGTTCGCAAAATGTGCAGCTGTTTCTGCAAATAAATAAGAATGTGTTTTCAGTAGGGGGTAATGGTGTATGTCTGTTTCAAACATCAGTATTCCTGTTCTGTTCAACAGACATTAACCTTCGAGGTGGGAGAATCAACTTTCAAGACCCCGGTCAGTGTTGTGTTTTGTGATCGCTGGATGGAGCCCTGTGAATCGACACTTACCTGCTACCATCACCAACCCTTGTTTTGATTAGCCGGATCGGCTCAACGTTGAGTATGCTTCACATCACAATGATGATGTCGCACCAGCCCTGTGATCAAACGAAGAGCTGGGGCTAATAACTGGGCAATGGTGATTCACAGGGCTCTCGTCCAGCGGTCACTGCTTACCGACCTGGCGACTGGACTCTCCCATCACATTAACCTCTGCGGATAACTGTAGACTTTTGTGCTGTAGGGCTTTTTATCTATGTAGAATCACAACTGTAGCAAGGCAAGGTTTTGATTGTTCTCTGTTGTTGAAAATTGCTTAGAAATTCCAATATTTAGTGATTAAAGAAAAATACATTTACTGGAGATTTTAATACGTTGCTATAGGCATCGATTCTCAGAATTTTTTGCAGTGAGTGATAAAAAAGCCGAGGTGTATCCCTAGACTTCCTGCTATCCTGTGATATCCCGTGTGCACACGGATGCCGTTGGGTGATATAACTCACATCTGGGCCACATAATCAAACAATTAGTCAAAGCTTCTATATAAAAGTCTGCACTTTTACAAAGGTGTGAATCCATCACCTATGGCAGGAGCAATCCTTCCCCACGCTGGTCCCACATGTGTTTGCTCAGAGCAGACCTGCTCCTTCCAGCCGTAAAGAATGACTGATACTTTCATAGCTTGGAAATGAATAATAAGTTACGTAATTAGGGGGCAGTCATCAACTTGACCCCGTTCTCTGGTTCTGTTCACAATACATCTCTCTATTATACATCTTTTTTTATAAGGAAACTGAATTGTATAGAAACTTTATGGACACTTTAGCCCTAACTGTGTTATCCGTGCATGCTTGGGTGTTCTAAGAGCCGCAAAACATGCAAGGGACTCAAACATATTATTCGAGCACACCCAAGATACTTGGACAACACCCAACCATGCTCAGATAACACATTATCCGAGCACAATCGTTCATCACTACTAACCATTAAAGATACGACTGTTGACCCCTGTACTGTTGTGGAGACCTTCAAGTTGGCATCTGGGGACTTGTAGGTGAGCCTATGCTCCCTGGGAGAAGGTTAATGCTCTCCTCGAAAAGGAAGAAGATAGCTCTCCAGTGCCACGTGTAGGTGGCTACTTGTAGTAGGTGGCACTAGATAGGCAACTGTCTTCCTCTTGGAGGATACCTTATTTGGTTGCTCGTTATTCTGATGGTTTCATTACTAGGGTTCATTTTAATGTCTACAATGTCGATGGCCCACTCCAAACTTTGTTATGGGGCAACATGTCCTCTCTCTTCACCCCTATCCTATCGTTTTCAGATGATGTCAGTGTCACTCCGAGGGATGAAGTGCTCATCGATATTGATGACAAAGAACCACTAATCCCAACTCAGGTAAGACCCAGAATCTCATGTTAATAAATGTATGAAATATTTCAATAGAAAATCAGATCAGATTTTATAAAACATTTGTTGGACTCGACCTGATGCCGTGTGTCCGTTTCATTAGTGTGCTCATTAACATGGTAAAATATAACGTCACTGCGCCATCTTTAGTTCCTTGCCTCCGTGTGGGAATGGAGTGAGTTGGAGGTGGGACGTAGGAAAGAGGTTTCTGTGTGACATCAGTGCTAAAATGCACGTATGGATATTTCTCCGATTTTGAGAAGAATTGGTGATACATGTGCTTGGTAATATACTGTAGGATTCGTTCCCAGTGATAACTCTTGTTGGTGTTGCTGCCTAATGACATCTTTTGGGGCGGAGAGGGGTATCTGTGTTGTAAAAAACAATCTCAGGACCTAGACCAAGAAAAGGTTTTTGAAAATAGTATAATATCTCTGATAAAGGTCATTCTGCTCCTGCTACACGTAGGTGATTTAGTCAAAGGGAACCTGTCATCAGATTCATGCAGCTCAAAGCACGGGCAGCATGAAACGGAGCCTGAACTCACGATTGCTCCAGCACTTCAGAGAAGGTGTAGTTAGAAAATCTGGGAGAAGTCAGACTAGTCTCGTCTTTCCGTATAGTCTCCTGCTGTTATTTCCTTGTACTGGACCAGGTGATTGACAGGTGTCTCTCATGGCCAGAGACTTGTCAGTCGCCTGCTCTGGGAGATGTCAGCTAGGGGCGGCACAGGACCACTGTTATCTCTACTATGGTCAATGACCGGATCTTCTAACTATATTTTCTCTGAAACTAGATTTATTATCTTACTACAAAGCTTCCCATCTGACTAAGATCAAACTGATTATCTTAATTTCTACTGTATTCTTGTGATCCTGTAACACCATCTTGAGCTATTCTGTTAAATTTCCCATGACTGCCGCTGTTTCCCACCCTACTGTCTCTTCACTCTTTTTTCCTATCGCTCATATCGTTTCTCGATGTGTTACTTTCCTCTTGGATTATATTGTTCGAATGGACAATAGTTTCTGCTTGAACCTTTTTATTTTGTACCAATTTTTTTTTTTTTAAATATGGACACCTTTTTGAATCTCATTAAAAAACTTGGCCATTTGGCTTTTCCTGGCTCTTTGTCTCCCTGCACATTGCTGGCTGAAGAATGAGTTAAAGAGCACCATTGACCCATTTTTTCTTCTTCTTATTATTTATTATTGTAACGCCATTTATTCCATTGCGCTTTACATGTGAGAAGGGGTATACATAATAAAAACAGGTACAATAATCTTAAACAATACAAGTCACAACTGGTACAGGAGGAGAGAGGACCCTCCCCGCGAAGGCTCACAATCTACAAGGGATGGGTGAGGATACAGTAGATGAGGGTAGAGCTGGTCGTGCAGCGGTTTGGTCGATCGGTGGTTACTGCAGGTTGTAGGCTTGCCGGAAGAGGTTGGTCATCAGGTTCTTTTTGAAGGTTTCGATGGTAGGTGAGAGTCTGATATGTTGTGGTAGAGAGTTCCAGAGTAGGGGTGATGTGACAGAGAAGTCTTGTATACGATTGTGGGAAGAGGAGATAAGAGGGGAGTAGAGAAGGAGATCTTGTGAGGATCAGAGGTTGCGGGTAGGTAAGTACCGGGAGACGAGGTCACAGATGTATGGAGGAGACAGGTTGTGGATGGCTTTGTATATCATGGTTAGGGTTTTGTACTGGAGTCTCTGGGTAATGGGGAGCCAGTGAAAAGATTGACAGAGGGGAGAGGCCGGGGAATAGCGGGGGGGAAAGGTGGATTAGTAGGGCATTTTAGAATAGATTAGAGGGGTGTGAGACTGTTAGAGGGGAGTCCACAGAGCAGGAGGTTACAGTAGTCGAGGCGGGAGATGATGAGGGCATGGACTAGGGTTTTTGCAGATTCTTGGTTTAGGAATGTACGGATCCATTAAATATTTTTTAGTTGAAGGCGGCAGGAAGTGGAAAGGGCTTGGCTATGCGGTTTGAAGGAGAGATAAGTTTCAAGGATTACCCCGAGACAGCGCGCTTGAACTACATACACAATGTAATATTGACTGCAGTGCTGAATAAAGAGCTGAATAAAACATTTTTATTTATTTACCATTCTTTCTGTTTAGAAAATATTGTCAATCAAAGTATTAGGTAACTAATGAGTTAATTTTTGCTAAGTCTAATTTGGAGTCATCAGAGAGTTTTCACTGGAGGCGTGTACTTCTTCTACCTGTAAGCAGTTCACCAATTGTAAGCAGGCAGCACCAAATGGTCGAAAATGAACACACCCCCACAATAGCTCAGAACAGGCTATTTCTGTGTAAGAACGCACCCCTAGTGAAAACTACCTGATAAGGTCCACTTGGACTTAACAAACATTAACTCATTAGCTGCCAAATATTTTGATTGTTATCATCTTTGCAATTGAGGAGGTGAGAGACAAAGACCTGCTACCACTTCTTGTAAAAAAAACAAAAAACAAACACAAAACCAAAGAGGCAGACAGAAGTCAGTGTTACTGATAGGCCCTCGGCAACCCAGTCCGAGACTGAGAAAGAACCCCCACGATTTCTGGTGTACAAAGTCAGAACGGCTCAGCTCCATGCACTGTTTTGTGGGCGTTCTTGGGTACTGCAGCTCAGCTCCTATTGAAGTGAACGTGTGCTGATCTGTATTGTTCCATATACTGTGGACTTCCGGCTGCTATGGGACCTGCTAACAGTTGATCAATGGTGTGCCAGGTGTCAAAGCCATCAGCAATTCCAAGTATGGATGATTAATATGATAGTCTGGTTCTGGCAGGAGTCCATTGTATTGCTAGGCACCCTGAATACACTTAGAGAAGTGAAAAATTAGAACGCAATAAGCAGAGATTCACTCATTTCAACTCTTGATCCATAGTAGACACAGACAAATTCTTTCCCAGCTGCCTCGGATGCATTTCTCTTCTGCCTTGATCCATCCCAGACCAGACTATACTAGATGTTCTCTGGCTACAAACCCTTCTATGCCACCTAAAGTTTATCCTGTGGGTGGTGTTCTTAATTGGTGTTATTTTGCCTATTAAGCCTGTAGGAGAACTTCACTAGGGACCTCACAATGAGTCCTTCATCACTTCAGTCCATTACGTTCCTACAGATCTCTGAAAATTCCACTTGTAGGCCACCACTTACCAGCGGTTACTTCTTTCCGGGTTCTTGGTTTTTGTGGTTGCTGTTTAATGTAATTTCCCAAACAGATGCCAACGCCATCCAGCCTGCAGCGAAGAAAGTGCCAGGAAATTTATTATGTATAGTAAAGGTCGCTTGCCCTCACTGCAACCTCTCTCCTCATTCATGGTCCTCGGAGACTGGCGGCTGCAGGTCCGCTAAATATAGAGCCACTAAAAATGGAATTAATAAAGTCATGCAGAAGCATTTAACACTATAATTACACTTGTAAAAGGGTTCCACCCTGGTGGACAGCTACTTTATATGTGGTGGTAAATATGGAGGCATTGGAGAAGATTTACCGACACCAGTGACTACACAAATGCCGTACCATATGAATGGTGCATCGGCCTATTCCCCGATGCATCTTACGGTGCCTTTCACAATCTCAGATTGGGCCTGACTTTGTTTTGAAACAATTTGTTAAAAGTTAAATATGTTAAAAAATTTTTTTATAAATGAGTAACTGACTGGACCATAAACCAACTGTGGTTGTATGCAAAAGATCACATTTTTCCTATTACTTGAGGTCCAGTAGATCATATTGTGAGTGCAGTAAAATGGAGGAAAGGTAAGCAAAAATTCAACATTAGGTTATCGGCACAGTATTTTTTTTAAGCTGGTCAAGTCGTTCAAACTCTCAAAATATGGCTGGAAGACTCTTCCTATTCTCTTTCTATCCTATTATATTATGAAAACACTTTTCTCATATATTTTGTGTTTTGAGTGTTTTTATTTCAGCCTCAGGTTTTGAAAAACAAAAGATGATAAAAAATAATCACTGTCCATTCAAAGGGCTATAAAAATGCTTCAGGGAAAACAAACTCTTCAAACATACTGCTTCAGGAAACAAAAAATGTTCCCCAAAAATTCCCCAAGGAAGGAGCTTTCCTTGAAATTTTTGACCACCTGAAAAAAAACTCCTCATGCACATACCCTAAAGCTTGATATATTGTGCCAGGTCATGTTGTCTAGTTGCCTAAGTGCAAAAGGTATTTGTTTACCTCTTTCTATCTTTAAGCTTTCAAGTCATGCTGTGTCTTCATGTGAAGGATCCAAGCTGACATAAGGAGTTTTATAGGTCAGGCAATGCACCTTAGGATAAATGTTTGCAAAAAAACACTCTCCAGTGCCACCTAATGAGGGCAGCTTCATTAGGGTACCGTCACACAGTGGCATTTTGATCGCTACGACGGCACGATCCGTGACGCTCCAGCATCGTAACAATATCGCTCCAGCGTCGTAGACTGCTGTCACACTTTGCAATGTACGACGCTGGAGCGATAATTTCATGACGTATGTGCGATGTAGAAGCCGTTGGTTACTATGCGCACATCGTATACAATATCGCGCACACCTTTGTTACACCATGCGATCATGCCGCCACAGCGGGACACTAGACGACGAAAGAAAGTTTCAAACGATCTGCTACGACGTACGATTCTCAGCGGGGTCCCTGATCGCAGGAGCGTGTCACACACTGCGAGATCGTAACTATATCGCTGGAACGTCACGAATCGTGCCGTCGTAGCGATCAAAATGCCACTGTGTGACGGTACCCTTATAACTCAAGTTTTATCTAAAGTTATAAGCAGAAGAAGTTTTCCAAGGGGTTTTGGAGCAGAAATTAAGTGGAAGCTGAGAGGAAACTCTTGAAAATTCTTCTAAAAAATGAAAAAACTCCTCAACATCTTGGAGGTTCGGCTCAGTTTCCTCGAAAACTCTCAGCAGAAAGATTCTGCATATACCATAAAAGTTTGTATGATTCTTTTTGGTGAAAACTCTGGTTTGGTCATGTTGAAAGCCATCTTCATTGACACGTCTTCCTTATGAATGGAGCCAATTTGCATTCCTGAATTTATGACCCTCAATCCAGTTTCATTATCGTATATGCAATTGAACTCTGTGGTCAGACTTGTTTGCTTCAATTTTGGAAATGGTAATCTGAAATTGGAGTGCGTTATTATGAGATTGAACAAGCCACACCTCACGATTCCAGTTCCACATTCCGTGAAAAGTGGCTGTCAATCTAAAACTTTAAGAAATAACTATAATCTGAAGAAATTGCCCTCTAAAGAAAGACTCCTTTCTTTGGGTTCACAGAGGCTTTTTTCATCACACGGCAGTCGGGAACTAAACAAAGAAAGGAGAGGTTCTCCGAAAGGTCTAAGAGCAGAAAGGGTGACCTCCCTGCTACGTGGCTTCCAGTTTCTGTCATTGGAAGAAAGTATGTTTTTACTGAGCCCTTACCAAATACTTTAATTTTGGAAAATTCTTCCAAAAACACAAGTAGTTTTAAGATTTTTGGTAAAAGCACATTTGGAAATAGCAGTGAAGCGGAGGTTCTTGAGCCTTGTGTACACAGTTAGTCACAGCACCTTCTGTTTTCGTAAGTTGTATGGAATATTCTTAGATAATACCACAAAGAACCAAAAATGACCGAAATGATGTTAGGGGTAGCCGCAGCCGTTCTGTAAAAGTTTTCTTTGTGTAGGCGACTTATTTTACAAGGTCTGCGGCTAAGTAACGTTGGCTTGTCCTGGCATTCTAGAATTGGGCCAGATACAAAAGGAAAGAGTTAACAATCTCTACGCGGAGCTTAGAAAGCAATTTGAAGAAATTAGGACAGATGTCATTTTCTTTTAAGTCATTCATCTTTGAGGTGTCTTCCTGTCACCAGAACTGGACACATTAGGTGACTGATCTGAGAGGGAATGAAAAGAACAATGAAAATGGCATGTACAGTGGCATGTAAAAATGTTGACACCCCTGATCAAAATTACTGTCATTGTGAACAGTTAAGCAAGTTGAAGATGAAATGATCTCTAAAAGGCCTAAAGTTAAACATGAGCCATTTCTTTGTATTTTAGGCAAAAAAAAATATTGACAATGTGGAGACACAGCATTGTATCCTAATTAACCAGACGACTATTTTTAGCAAGCCAGAAAGAATAGACTGTTATCTGTATGTTGACTACATTTTTTTACATTTTAAAAATTACAAAAAGGAAAATGGTCCAGTGGAAAAGTTTTGGCACCCTTGTAAATTTGTGTGCTCAGATAACTTTGACCAAGGTTTCAGACCTTAAGGAGCCTGTTAGGGTTATGGCTTGTTCACCATCATCGTTAGGAAAGGCTGGGTGATGCAAATTTCCCAGCTTTATAAACACCCAGCCTCTCCTAACCTTGTGCCAAAAAACAGCAGCCATGGGACCTTCTAAGCAGCTGCCGAGCACTCTGAAATTTAAAATGGTGGAGGCCGACAAAGCAGGAGAAGACTTTAAGAAGACAGCAATGTGTTTTCAAGTGTCCCTTTCCTCAGTTCAAAATGCAATTAAGAAATGGCCATTACCAGAGACAGTGGAGGTCAAGCAAAAATCAATGACAGTTGCTTGTAAGATTGCTAGAGAGGCAAATAAGTACCCCTGCTTGACTGCAAAAGACCTATAGAAAGATTTAGCAGACTCTGGAATTGTGGTACATTGTTGTACTGTTCAGAGACCTGCACAAATATGGCCTTCATAGAAGAGACATCAGAAGAAAACCTCTCCTGCGTCCTCGCCATAATATTCAGCGTCAAATGCAAGAGAACATCTAAACAAGACTGTTGGAATTTGGAAACTGTGGACTGATGAGGTTAAAATAGAATTCTTAGGCGACAATTATCAAAGATATGTGATGAGAAAAAAAGGCACAGAATTTCAGGAGAAGAACATTTCGTCAACCATTAAGCATGGGGGTGGATCAATCATGCTTTGGCGTTGTGTTGCAGCCAATGGCACTGAGAACATTTCACAGGTAGAAGAAAGAATGGATTCAGTGAAATTTCAACAAATTCTTCATGTAAACTGTCAGGAATCCCACCGTATATCAGGAATCCCACCAATAAGTCATGGTTCACAGGGAGGATACTGTTATCATCCCCACCACTCACACTAATTTGTCATGAAGCAGGGTTGATTGGTTGCCCCTGGTTCTTTCTGAAGGGGATTTATCTATATCCCACTTCCCAGTTCAGCTTTGGAACCTGCAGCTCTCTGGCGCCCCCTTACCCTCAGGTCAGTCAGGATACTGCACCTAGGATAATTAGTTGCCAGAAAGGCTACCTTACTTTGTACTGGCTAATGGGCACACTGCAACGAGGGCAATATAACTACTCCTACTCATGCGGTAACAATAATTATCTATTCCGCCGGTCGCTACAAAGACTCTCAACCGCACAGAACAAATCTGCTGCCACCAGCTCCGATTTTGTAATTATTAACGGGTCCGGAGCCAACCCAGATTAGTAGCGTAATTAACTTCAGAGGACGTGAAAGTTCGTTATAGAGCAAGAAGAGTCAAGCTAGTAGTTTTATATTTTACTCCAAAAAAAGGTAGGCAGTGTTTACAATGTATAAAAAGATTTTATAAAGAAGACAATTATCATATGTACAATACAATTACAAATCAAATGGGATTAACATTGAAAAATGACTTACATTTCGTTATGTCATATCATCTGATGGCCGACCGTGTGCTGTGGGGGAAGGACGAGCATATGTCCGGATGTATCACCCCTGTATAACAGCTAGACCCCAGACAAAGACACGTGAAGACTGCTGCTTGACTCAGTTATTTCCTAGCCTAAAACCAAAGCCCTCCCCCTGTGGTGACCTCACTTAGACGCTGGATACTCCCCTTTCTTAGCATTATGAAAACCCATCATCCCACATATCTTGGCGTAGGAACCTCATAGAAAGATGACACCTGTGTCATTATGCTCAGTGTGCGACAGGGATTAGTTTAAGTATAGGGCATGGGGTGGCTAGGTGACCCAGTTCCGTAGTAATCAGTTTCTCAATTGTGCTGGTTCTGGAACTTAGAAAACTCACTGGCTGATAATTCTACAGAAGCCTATGTCAAAAATGTACTTGTCCCACTTCTATCATTAATTGGTGCTATGATATTTAATTTGCAAAGACAAAGAAACCTTGTTTTTTCCCATGTGCTTCTACTTGTACTTTCACTTTAAAGCCATATAAATTCTTGAGGGAGGGGGAAATGAGTTGTTTAGGGTTACACACAGGCAGAGAAAAGAAGGGGAGGTCCAATCTGCAGCGGGTGTCTGTTCTCCACTGGATGTAGCAGAGCTCATTGTGCGCGATAATACAGAATCAACTACCTCATGTTCCTGACATAAACATAAAACCATCTGTAAAAAAGCTGAAGGTGAAGAGAGGAAGAGGATGGCTTCTTCAAATGGATAATGCCCTAAACACATATCAAAATCCACAATAGACGACCTCAAAAGAAGCAAGATGAAGGTTTTACAATGGCCCTCACAGTCCTCTGATCTAAACATCATTGAAAATCTGTGGCTAGTCCTCAAAATAGCAGAGGATACAAAACGGCCCAGGTATCTCACAGAACCGGGGGAATTCTCCAAGGAAGAATGGAGGAACATCCCTCAATCAAGAATTGAAAGACTTGTTTGGCTATGAAAAGCATTTACAAGCTGTGATACTTGCAAAAGGGGTGCTACTAGGTACTAACTAAGCAGGGTGCCCAAACTTTTTCACCGGCCTATTTTCCTTTTTGTACTTTTCAAAATGTAAAAGACTATATATACAGTACAGACCAAAAGTTTGGACACACCTTCTCAATTAAAGATTTTTCTGTATTTTCATGACTATGAAAATTGTGAATTCACACTGAAGGCATCAAAACTATAAATTAACACATGTGAAATTATATACTTAACAAAAAAGTGTGAAACAACTGAAATTATTTTCTAGGTTCTTCAAAGTAGCCACCTTTTGCTTTGATGACTGCTTTGCACACTCTTGGCATTCTCTTGATGAGCTTTAATAGGTAGTCACCGTGAATGGTCTTCCACAATCTGGAAGGAGTTCCCAGAGATGCTTAGCACTTGTTGGCCCTTTTGCCTTCACTCTGCGGTCCAGCTCACCTCAAACCATCTCGATTGGGTTCAGGTCTGGTGACTGTGGAGGCCAGGTCATCTGGCGTAGCCCCCCATCACTCTCCTTCTTGGTCAAATAGCCCTTACACAGTCTGGAGGTGTGTTTGGGGTCATTGTCCTGTTGAAAAATAAATGATGGTCCAGCTAAACGCAAACCGGATGGAATAGCATGCCGCTGCAAGATGCTGTGGTAGCCATGCTGGTTCAGTATGCCTTCAATTTTGAATAAATCCCCAAGAGTGTCACCAGTAAAGCACTCCCACACCATCACACCTCCTCCTCCATGCTTCACGGTGGGAACCAGGCATGTAGTGTCTTCTTCCATAGCTAATGCGCTCAATGTTAAGGAACGTTAGGCCTCCTTTAGTACACTACGTTATGCCCTGGAGCCACGCAGACCCAAATCAAAGCCTAAAATGAGTTCCTTACCAGCAGGGCAACTTCCTATAGACAATGCGTTTAAGGCCTAAAACGTTTCATCGTGACCTCCATCCATAGTGTTCATCAGTGGGGACTTCTTTAGCCTTCCACTTACTATCTTTTGTAGTTAAGCCCCTGAGAAAAAAGTCATGTTTTTGTGAAAAGGGTGTAATATCCGTTTCTGAACATGCTCCTTCTACTTCTGACTTTGGAACTAGATGAGGTCACTCTGATTTACTCCTTCTTCTCTTGTGTCTCAGCTGGTTTATTCCCATTCTTGACCTCGGCTTCTGTTTCAAGTACCTGGATGCCTCTCAATATTTTTGTCTGGACCTGGACCTCCTTGTTTAGGTGTATAGACTATTCTTTGCCAGCCCTCTCCACTGGCCAGCAGCCGCTCCGTGAATACAACCCAGTGGACCTTGCAAAAGTCCAGATCCCTCTATAGGTGTTAAAGTGTGAGGAGCAGGGCTCCCCTAGGAACTTCTGGATGTGGTGTCTTGCTTAAAGCTTGTCCGTGGAAGCCTATTAAGAACTGCCAGCCATCTTCCGACAGTGCTCCTCTATGGTTGTTAATTGTCAGTAGTATTTCCTATCTCCACATACCTAAACAGCTGTTTGACTTTTGTTTTGACCCCCATCTTAATCTAAGAAATGGAACTTTAATTTTTCTTTTGTTCATTTACGTATGTTTCTTCCAAGGAAATAGACTTCTGATTTTTTTTTTTCAGAGAACGTGGGTTTAATATTGACCTCCTGTTCCAGACGAATAAGAACACCATCCACGGTACATGTTTGAGGAGCAAACGACAAGTTCCCCTGGTGGTTTCTCTGAGACCACACAACAGCTGCTCTGGGGTTATCATCATCTTCCCCCATTGCTGGGTCCAGTCATGTGTGGAACAGAGAGATATAGAAACTTTTTTGGCCCAGGCAGAGTAAGATTCATCAGCCAGGTCAAACACACGGTGACGGCACCAGTGTGGCGGGTTTGCTTTGCCTATAAAATTGAAACTTCCTGGCAAAAGAATTAGTAAACCTCTGAAAAAGTCTAGTTGGTTTTCTTGGCCAAGTCATGGGGCGACCACATGCAATTATCACTCAAGAGAAGAAAGAGCAATAAACTCAGCTGCTGCAGACTGTAAATCAGTAGTTAAAAGTTTCTTTGCCAGCGCTTCTCTCGGCAAATTCCTCCATGTGTGATGCTGTGAAGGCCACAGGCAAAGGACCGGGACGGAAAATGTGGATATCCTATATCTCATCGTCCATTCTGGTCATTTATTAAATCTGATATCATATATATTACAGTATATATAAAATGCAATACCGGAATAGTCTTAAATATCGGACTAGTGTATAAAACTATTGGAAAAACATTATCTAAGCTTGATCAGCTCTCGTGAACTTCAGTAGATCTTCAAACTGTTCATGTCGGGTTATTGCAATTTCAATGTAGGAATTTCAACGTAAACTGTAGAAAAATAGCGACTGTCTATTTTTCCACAAAAATCTGATATTCCGTTATCTACCGGGGGGGCTTGAATTTTGTCGCAGTGAAGCCACGGACGGTGTCGGTTACGTAGGCCGTCCTACTATGTGCACACATAATTGTAGATGACTTTCTAGGTCGATGACATAAGTTAATGATTAGCGCTGGCAACAGGAGCTCGAATCAGTCACCGCCGTGCTGGGAGCTTATTTCATGAGGTTTTGGATGTACAAAGGGTTCAGTAGAAAAGAGCGGTGAATATTTTTGGGTTCCAGGGACCACAAGTACAATCACTATGAACCATCTTTGGTTCGTAGATTCGAAATCTCTTCGAGGTTTAGGGGTCAGTCTTTATGGGGATGGCACATTTATAGAAAGTCCTCATTGTAGAAGACTGAGCAGAACTTTCTGCTGGAGCCCCCCATGCTGTATACAGCCAGCCATGCCATACAGCACCTAGATAACGGCACCATATAGTATAATGCCCACACAACAGTGCCAAAATATCTAAGCCATAGAGTGCCGACTCCACCATAACCTGCCAAAATATACTGTAGAAGTACGTTTGGTGGTTATACCTTTTTGGAGACCATACCCTCTGCACACCCATTTCATGACTGTTGCTGACTTTTATTGGGGTCTTCGGGCTCCATTGTGGCTTATGCACTTTTGACAACTAGCAAAACCAGTGCGTGGAGCATCGGCATTAGACAGCTCGTGGCTACAGAGTTTCCGCATACAATTTGGAGATGGTTTGCTTCTTGGACAAAAGTAAATGTTTTAGAAATTGGTAAAATTCTGGATTTTCTTCTCACCGTGTTTTCTATCTGTAACCTCTTCTGCTCCTCATTTAATCAGCTTCTTGTGACGTCATTAATCTTTGTCATGTAAATAATCCCCAATTCTTGTTTGTAGCTTACAGACGGTGTGAGCGGCTCAGCCATAATTAACATGTCGTCTTCTCGCTCCAGCCTCCATGTATGTACGATCACTGTGTAATATGTGTCATGTATCGCGTGCCCGCATGTCACCGCACAGAGCAAGCGACACCCGGGAACCATGGAGAGACCAGAATTCACAACAAGAGAGTAGGAATTACACCCAGTATACAGGACAGGAGGAGCGGTACTGTGCAGTGTATATATACAGGACAGGAGGAGCGGTGCTGTGCAGTGTATATATACAGGACAGGAGGAGTGGTACTGTGCAGTGTATATATACAGGACAGGAGGAGCGGTGCTGTGCAGTGTATATATACAGGACAGGAGGAGTGGTACTGTGCAGTGTATATATACAGGACAGGAGGAGTGGTACTGTGCAGTGTATATATACAGGACAGGAGGAGTGGTACTGTGCAGTGTATATATACAGGACAGGAGGAGTGGTACTGTGCAGTGTATATATACAGGAGGAGTGGTACTGTGCAGTGTATATATACAGGAGGAGTGGTACTGTGCAGTGTATATATACAGGAGTGGTACTGTGCAGTGTATATATACAGGAGGAGTGGTACTGTGCAGTGTATATATACAGGACAGGAGGAGCGGTACTGTGCAGTGTATATATACAGGACAGGAGGAGTGGTACTGTGCAGTGTATATATACAGGACAGGAGGAGTGGTACTGTGCAGTGTATATATACAGGACAGGAGGAGTGGTACTGTGCAGTGTATATATACAGGACAGGAGGAGTGGTACTGTGCAGTGTATATATACAGGACAGGAGGAGTGGTACTGTGCAGTGTATATATACAGGAGGAGTGGTACTGTGCAGTGTATATATACAGGAGGAGTGGTACTGTGCAGTGTATATATACAGGAGTGGTACTGTGCAGTGTATATATACAGGAGGAGTGGTACTGTGCAGTGTATATATACAGGACAGGAGGAGCGGTACTGTGCAGTGTATATATACAGGACAGGAGGAGCGGTACTGTGCAGTGTATATATACAGGACAAGAGGAGTGGTACTGTGCAGTGTATATATACAGTACAGGAGGAGCGGTACTGTGCAGTGTATATATACAGGAGGAGTGGTACTGTGCAGTGTATATATACAGGACAGGAGGAGTGGTACTGTGCAGTGTATATATACAGGACAGGAGGAGTGGTACTGTGCAGTGTATATATACAGGACAGGAGGAGTGGTACTGTGCAGTGTATATATACAGGAGGAGTGGTACTGTGCAGTGTATATATACAGGAGGAGTG
The DNA here is from genome assembly GCF_032444005.1 of Ranitomeya imitator. Taxonomy (NCBI): domain Eukaryota; kingdom Metazoa; phylum Chordata; class Amphibia; order Anura; family Dendrobatidae; genus Ranitomeya; species Ranitomeya imitator. The sequence goes on from NC_091282.1 coordinate 1,228,001,457, forward strand.
GTACTGTGCAGTGTATATATACAGGACAGGAGGAGCGGTACTGTGCAGTGTATATATACAGGACAGGAGGAGTGGTACTGTGCAGTGTATATATATAGGACAGGAGGAGCGGTACTGTGCAGTGTATATATACAGGACAGGAGGAGTGGTACTGTGCAGTGTATATATACAGGAGGAGTGGTACTGTGCAGTGTATATATACAGGACAGGAGGAGCGGTACTGTGCAGTGTATATATACAGGACAGGAGGAGTGGTACTGTGCAGTGTATATATATAGGACAGGAGGAGCGGTACTGTGCAGTGTATATATACAGGACAGGAGGAGTGGTACTGTGCAGTGTATATATACAGGACAGGAGGAGCGGTACTGTGCAGTGTATATATACAGGACAGGAGGAGTGGTACTGTGCAGTGTATATATATAGGACAGGAGGAGCGGTGTTATGGACCTGGTGGTTAGGAGCACCCGGCACGACCTGATAGTTAAACTAGTAATATAAAATTATACCGCACTCACAAGTGGAATAACATGCAAAAAATTGAACAATTTATTGTGTACAACAATAACATAACATCACTATACGGAGTCCAACATCAAAAGCGTAAAAAATGACGTTTCGGACCCACCGGGTCCTTACTCATAAACCGCTTTGGTGGAGTGATGTGTAATATGTGAGTACACCCAAAAGGGTAAAGATCATAATATAAAGTCCGTATGCTAGCTGGATGGTAGAAGGCTGCGCGGGAGCGCAGCTTTTTCAGACGGACACATAAGGTGCGACATATGTGGCATATCCCCTACACTAACGCCTTCTACCATCCAGCTAGCATACGGACTTTATATTATGATCTTTACCCTTTTGGGTGTACTCACATATTACACATCACTCCACCAAAGCGGTTTATGAGTAAGGACCCGGTGGGTCCGAAACGTCATTTTTTACGCTTTTGATGTTGGACTCCGTATAGTGATGTTATGTTATTGTTGTACACAATAAATTGTTCAATTTTTTGCATGTTATTCCACTTGTGAGTGCGGTATAATTTTATATTACTAGTATCTGGGACTCGTGTCCACTATACCAGCACCACCGTTTCCATTTATAAAGAGTGCAGACCAATTATACTCCAAATTCTGATAGTTAAACTGACACAGGACAAGCTCTGTGGGATGTGGGAGCTCTGCTGACCGCAACCCCTAATCCTATCACAACAACTAGAAATAGCCGTGGAGCGTTCCTGACTCTCCCTAGACGCCTCTTCACAGCCTAAGAGCTAGCTAGCCCTAGAGATAGAAAATAAAGCCTACCTTGCCTCAGAGAAATTCCCCAAAGGAAAAGGCAGCCCCCCACATATATTGACTGTGAGTAAAGATGAAAGTCACAAACGCAGAAATGAAACAGGTTTCAGCAAAGGGAGGCCAGACTTACTAAACAGACAGAGGATAGGAAAGGTATCTTTGCGGTCAGCACAAAAAACTACAAAAGACCACGCAGAGTGTGCAAAAAGACCTCCGCACCGACTAACGGTGCGGAGATGCCACTTTGCATCCCAGAGCTTCCAGCTAGTAAGGCAAAATCATGATATCCAGCTGGACAAGGCAACAATGAACAAATAATAACTGGCAGGAACTTAGCTTCTGCTGGAGTAGACAGGTCACCAGAAAGATCCAAGAGCGAACTGAACAAATGCAGGAACATTGACAGCTGGCATGGAGTAACGATCTGAGTGGAGTTAAATAGAGCAGCCAACTAAAGGATAAATCACTTCACCTGTGGAAGGAACCTCAGAAGCAGCAGCTCCACTCACAGCCACCAGAGGGAGTCCATGGACAGAACTCGCCGAAGTACCACTCACGACCACAGGAGGGAGTTCGACAACAGAATTCACAACAGAGCGGTACTGTGCAGTGTATATATACAGGACAGGAGGAGCGGTACTGTGCAGTGTATAT